>NC_045980.1:3481674-3521674 GCF_010909765.2 Amblyraja radiata
TAGTTCTTTTTAAAGTATTTTATACTGATATTCCTGTGCAGCGGAGGACTGCTCCAACAAAATGTTGTTGTCTTGTACAATGACAATAGAGATTATTACTTATTATTATTCAGTCTGTCTAGGTTCTTATCTGTTGCAATCTTGAGGTTACAGCTGCCCTTGGTCACCGTGTTTAGCAGACATGTCTCCCAAAGGTTAACAAATGACCTCTTTACGAGGGGACTCCATTTGGCCTGTAGAATCTGCACATTTATGGTATCAAGAAGGACAGAGCTGGCTGTATTTTTGAGAAGGCTCCGCTCCTTCAAGTCTGCAGTAAGATGCTGCAGATGTTTACCAATCGGTGGTAGCAAATGCCATCTTCTTCGCTGCGTGTGCTGGGGCAGCAGGACGAAGGTTTGCGAACACCAACAGGATCAACAAACTCATCAGGAAGGCTGGCTCCGTCCTGGGGTGGAATTGGATTAATGGGAGGTGTTCTTGGAGGGGAGGATGCTCCTCAAACTGCAGAGCATCCTGGACAATACAGCTCACCCCTCCATGACACACTGGTCAACCTGAGGAGCACCTTCAGCAACAGACTGGTTCCACCATGATGCAGCACAGAACCACAGGAGATCCTTCTTCCCTGTGGCTCTCAAACTTACAACTCCTCCCACTTCTGTTGTGAGGTAGACTAAGACTAAACCTCTTCCCACCCCATCCCTCTTCCCCCCCCCCCCCCCCCCCCCCCCCCCCCCCACCCCCCCTCCCCAATCTTTGCACATCCCCCAAGCTTTCCACTCTCACTTTAATTCCATGTTTCATGTATTTTGTGTTTCTATGACTGTTGGCAGATCAATTCCCCTCCTGTGATAAATAAAGTTCTATCGTATAGTTTCGTATGTACATGTTGATATATGGGAGGTAGATTCTAAACAACAAGACATGCAAGATTAAAGTGAACTTTGTGGAAACATTGATTAATGATGGTTTATTTCACCTCCACAAGTAATCATTGTGTCATGAGGGTATAAGAATCCTACAGTTACTGTAGGATTTTGAAGCAGTTTGGGCTTGCTCACACTGTTTCCCGATGTAAATTGCTGAGGCCTTTATTAAACCGACTTGTTCGAATTACTCACCACTGATCTATGAGCTGTTTATTTTGTGTCTGTGCCTATCTGTGCCTATCTGATATAGGGTCTGGGTAAAGAACAAATTCCCCCTACAGGCACTGATGACTAACCCAACACCACATTGGGTAACCAACATTGACAATGAAATCTATACATCTGCTTGCAGACCAGAGGGAAATCTACTGCTCTGCTTGCAGAGGGAATAACATCCTACTCATAGGTGGTTGATTTGAGGGCATGTTTGAAGTCCAGCAGAGTGTGGTGGTGCCAAGCCTCTCCCTCTGTAACTGCTCGCTGCATTTCCAAGCTCACTGACTGTCTAAACTGAAATTTCTTAATATCTTTGATGTTGACAAAGTTTCACAATCGTCAGGAAAATATTGACATAAAATAATATCGGAAAAAATGTGTCCGCTAATAAATTCAAACCACTAGAGAACACTTTACAAACATTTAAAAATATTGAACAGAATTAAATCACACTAAATCAAATAAAATGATTTGCTGATCATTTTCCTCCTACCTATTTGTACCCAGGCTGCTGTACTTGCATCAGATCTAAACACCTGAGCGTGGCAGATCTGCAGTAAATGGCCCTGGCCCCTTCTATTTAACGGGAAGTCCACTGACCCAGCCCTAGCTCGGGGGAAGCTGCTGGTAAAGATGTTACATCAGCAGATACCACTGCCAACTTAAGCCTTGTATTGTATTGTATTGTATTGTATTGTATTGTATTCAATTTTGTCATTATCTCATATTAGAGACAACGAAATGAAGCCTGTGCCAGCAATGGATGATGAGATTTAATGAGAAAACGTATTTAAATTTGACAGAAGTGCGACAGAAGTCAATGCCTCTGTTCTTGAAAGTTCCATTGAGATCTTCTCAAATGCTGAGATGTTATGACATTTTGACAGTGGGGTTTTAAGACAGAAGATTTCAACCATCTGCAATTAGAAGTATCTGGAACAGATGGATCTCTCCACTCCGTTTAAAAGTCCTGCTATTTCAGTAAAAGCGAACTTTATGAAAATGTATAATTTCTCACTCTCTAACTCTGCCTGATGAGTGGACTGTGCTTTTCCAGTCCTTAGAAGAAATATCAGAAGTACCAGCCAAGGCAGGCATTGTCTCCCCCCTTGAGGAATATTATGGCACTCAAGTATTTCAGACAAAACAATAAATGCCATAATTGAAAATAGATTTCATACTATAAATCAGAAATGTTTGTGAATTACCTTGTTTCAGTGCTTTGATTTATGGTACTGGAAACAAAAGAGATACTAGTCACAGCCATAGCACTGGTCATGAGGTTGGCACAGTGGCGTAGTGATAGAGTTGCTGCCTTACCGCGCCAGAGACTCGGGTTCCATCCCGACTACGGGTGCTGTCTGGACAGAGTTTGTACGTTCTCCTTGTGACCACATGGGTTTTCTCTGGATGCTCCAGTTTCCTCCCACACTCCAAAAACTTACAGGTTTGTAGGTTAATTGGCTTTGGTAAAACAATAAAATAGTAAGATTAAACGAGAACTTACCAGTTTGAAGTTTGATCTTTATTTTATGAGGAGTTACGATGAGGGAATACGTGAAGAAGGCCCGTTCAGCCACACGTGCGTCAATCTTCAAAGCAGCGGTGAGAAATCACAGATAATAATAACAGTGACTGAAGTATGATAGTAAGATGAAAGAAGACTAGAACTACCAGATGAGCTTAACGAGGGCTGGGAGCGGAGGGCACGTATTCCCTCATCGTAACTCCTCATAAAATAAAGATCAAACTTCAAACTGGTAAGTTCTCGTTTAATCTTACTTTTTACTTCGGAGTCACGTGAGTGACTTCGTGAAGATTGCAAAGCTCTGTGATTTCATTGCCGTGAGAACAAGTCTAACACAACCACAACTGCCTCATTGACAAAATGAGGGAAAACATTCATAATGCATACAGTCATGACATAGATTTAAACATGCTGATGCTGTTAAATAAACAATAACAATAGTCACATCTCTCATCCGGATGGAGCCTATAACAGAACATAAAATTGAGAATACCTCTGGTCTTGGCAATGGGTTATTATAACATTTTGAAATATTGTTCGTATGACCACACTACAGCCGTTAGGATGTGTCCAGTGGAACTAATTAACCCTTGCTGCTGCTGTTATAGTAGCCCTGGTGGAGCGAGATCCAGATCAGTATCTACTCCTGCATACCTCAACTCCGTTTTAACACCTGACAAGATCTGAGCAGATAGGTTCTTATAACGTCTTTTGTAACTAACAATCATAGTTAGCTCAGAGTCTCAAAGGCTCTTGGTGACCTTGACGTATTGTTGTATATGTGTGTCCCCACATAATGAGAATCCCTGGGTATGTCTTGAGTTATTTTGAGACCTGACACCCCTATCTGCTCTGCTTAAATTAATAATAGCATAAAATACTATGCATATATTTGCAGATGTAATCATCCTCTCCTGTCACAATAATGTAGTGAGTGACCTGTTTCGCTAACCAGCGTCAGGAGGATACTACCTAATGAGGTCCGATCAAAGCTAAGAATATAGCTGGAACCCCCTGGTTCAAATAGTGTTACACAATGTCAATCTCCCATACTGCATTGTACTTGTCCTGGGAAACCTATGTACAGATATCCTTTACTACTCGATATCCGAGGTGACCCAACAACTTGGCCCTCGTTAGCTGCAGTAAGTCTGATGGAAAGCCCCTTGGCACAGTTACGATCCTATAATTCAATATTGTCAAAGACCATTTAAATGAACTGCAATAACTCAGAATCTGTATCATTTAAAATATAACATGAGCTCTTCCCATCTCCTGAAGCAGCAAAATACTGCTTTTTGGTACCATTCCAGCACTGTGAATACATACAAAAATAGGCATGACAAACCCAAGCCGTAAGCAGACTATTGAGAATCTGTAAAACATATATTGATTTTATCATGCAACGGCTGATCTTTCAAGCCGCAGGTTGGACCAGCAAGTACGTTAAATAACCATATAATGTTGCATTATTATTATTCCCGACAAATCGGAATCAAACTGCATAGGCCAATTCCACAGCTGGAACCTAAACCTGATGACTCTATTCCAAGACCCGACTCATAAAGCAAATTTGGAGGAAGACATAAAAGACCATTCCTCATGCTTGTAGCGAGAATGTATCTTTCGCCACTGTTATGCCACACATTTTGCAACCTTTAATTAGCATGAAAACAATATATCTATATTCAGTGTTGCATTAAATCAGAATTTCATAAATACTGTGTGGTCCAACACCCATTCTGTGTTGTCATTGATCTGCACTTAATGATACTCCAGTGGCAAATTAGATTATGTACCTTTTACAGGATCTTTTCCCTGATTGCACCCTCGTGCTTATCATATGCCACATCTTAGTGTATCAACATGAAGTTGAGCATGCCCTATGCATATTCACTCAATCCCTCTTTAACCCATAATGCACTTATGTCTATAGATAGTTGATACCAATACTGAAGAGTTAATAACTCATTGCAATCTCCTGCACCTCAACTAGAGATGACATTTGCATGTTCCCACCTTAAGCCATAGCATCTTTTTTGCAATATAATGACATATTTATTGATCAACTACTGGAGCAATGCTGAATACTGTTTGTCCATCATAGTGGCTTTCTTAGCTTCAGCTGGCAATAGCAATTTGTATTATCAATGATTCTTCATGACCCTTATTGTTTGTCATTAAGCATGCTGTCAGTTCTCCCAAATGCACAGCTGCATCACATCTATTACATTGCCAGTTAGTCTAATGAATAGGACTCTCCTTTATAACCACAAGGCTGTTTCCAGGTTTCTATGATTCCCAATCTTATTGCCCAGGCAGAGTCACATGGCAACTATCCATTGATAACAACCTAATTTACTGGATAGGAGAAACCAATTCCTCAATTAGCTTGAAACTGAGTGGATTTTAGTCAAATACAGCATCAAAATATAATCCAGACAATACATCACAATTGTTTTTGAACTCTGAAGTAGTCCTTTGAATGATTTATTGTTATCATACTGTTTAACTTGCCTCATCATAACAATGCCTTCAAACATCTCTGATGATCATGGAAAAAACCCCTAGGAAATCAGTTTGATCACCCTTCTTTCTTAATGAAACAGGCCACACCTGCCATCATTTTCGAGTCTGCCCTGACAATAACTCTGGCCCGGTTCCGATAATTCTCACATGTCCCAAGACAACTCTTGCAAATATTCTGACCTTGCCTTGAAAGACATTCCCCATATCTCCGAGCCGTCTCAAAGGCAACCTGGCTAAGAATACTGGACCTGGCTCAACACTCTTCTGGCCAATTCCAACCTTCTTGGAATACTAGTATTGTCCAGTTACCTGGTTAAAATGCCTCTGAGTAGATGATAATGTCTCAGTTATTTGTGTGTTACCCAACCAATTGTAAATCTTACCAACTTGTTCGTGGTCAACTTAGTTGTAGAGTAAACTCTGGTCAGCTTAATGCTGCTACCAGGTTCAGTGAACCGCTTCCTGCCGATGAAGCCGTGGGTGCGTTTTCCCCCTAAACTATGTGCTTCGCCCTTCAGGTTTTTGCCTGTGGAATATGTCTCACCTGAATAGAATATTCGGCGGGTGGCTCTAACTCCCCTGATAGCGGTGTTCACTGCATTGTTTGTAATGGCAACCTTGCTGCCAGAATCGTACCCTCTGACATGTGCCCTTCATTCCTTGAGGTATGCTCCACGCTATACCCTCAGCCTTGGCATCAGATTACACTGACCCGGCATGTTCTCCTCTTCATAAGGGAGACATTAAGCAGCCCTACTACAAGGTGCTGCTGGCGCGGCCTCTCCAACAGGTCCAACCTTCAGGGTCAGAAAATGCCCCGGTAAGCTCACCTCCTCCATGAGCGAGACATCATTGCAGCCCTATACAAGGCGCTGCTGACACGGCTAAGAGCAATAGGTCGGCACTGCCATATATTTGGCATCCCCATTATGCAGCCCTGTTACAAGGCGCTGCTGACAAGGGCTCCCCATCTGCCCACACTGCCATATCTCCTGATGTTAGGGTGTATCTAACTTGAGCCTCCTCTCAATAAGGCTCCATCCTGGCCAACTTCCACGTTATTTATTTTTACCGGAAAGGAACCCTCCCGGCACCAGACTGACCACTTAGGCCGATTTACCCCATATCTTGGGGACCTCTGCAGTCTGGGCACCGCATAGCTGGTAGATTTCCCCTCCCCTGGGAATCCCAGCACCCTTATATATTACTGGAAGAAACCCCTACCGGCCCCAGGGCTGACCGTTCCGGTCCGTTTAAAACCCCTCACCTGGGGATCCCTGCAGTCTGCCAAGCGGCATATTACTGGATTCCACTAACCGGGAACCCCAGCCAGCTATATGGATCGTGGGAAAACCTCCCAACACCGGCATATATATTTTTTATCCCGTCTCCTGGATGTCCCCTCCACGGGAACCCCTGCATAAATATTATCTTGGAGGAAAAACCCCTCCAGATTCCTGATCTACTGGAGGTCCGCTCCACAGGAACCCCAGCATTAACGTCATATATAATGTTCATATATAATGCAGTATAATGTGGATAAATGTGAGGTTATCCACTTTGGTGGCAAAAACAGGAAAGTAGATTATTATCTGAATGGTGGCCGATTAGGAAAGGGGGAGATGCAACGAGACCTGGGTGTCATGGTACACCAGTCATTAAAGTAGGCATGCAGGTGCAGCAGGCAGTGAAGAAGGCGAATGGTATGTTAGCATTCATAGCAAAAGGATTTGAGTATAGGAGCAGGGAGGTTCTACTGCAGTTGTACAGGGTCTTGATGAGACCACACCCGGAGTATTGCATACAGTTTTGGTCTCCTAATCTGAGGAAAGACATTCTTGCCATAGAGGGAGTACAGAGAAGGTTCACCAGACTGATTCCTGGGATGTCAGGACTTTCATATGATGAAAGACTGGATAGACTCGGTTTGTACTCGCTAGAATTTAGAAGATTGAGGGGGGATCTTATAGGGGATCGTCTCCCATTCAGTGGTGGCCAGGGCTCTGTTTTTTTGCTGTGGCCTGTTGGGGAGAAGGCGCCCGCATAGCGGGACAAAAACAGACTGGACAAGCTGATCAGGAAGGCCGGCCTCAGTGGTCGGGGCTGAGCAACTAACGGTCCAGCAGGTGGCAGAGGCCAGAACTCTGAACAAACTGGGTTCCAATAATGACCAAACCCCACTCACCCACTCCACGCCCTGAAGGTGATCAAGAGCAGCACCTTCAGTCAGAGACTGATTGCACCAATGTGCAAACTGAGAGATATAGGAAGTCTTGTATACCAGCTGCTATAAGGTTTTACAATGCACAAAAATAACTTTGCACTTTTTTAGTATTCATTCATTGTATTGTAACTTATTATGGAAGCTATCTGAGGAAATGTGTGGTGTTATGTGTGTCTTGAAGCTGTTGTGGCACTGTAATTTCCTGTAAAGGATTATTAAAGGATCTATCTATCTATCTATCTATCTATCTATCTATCTATCTATCTATCTATCTATCTATCTATCTATCTATCTATCTATCTATCTAGCTATCTATCTATCTATCTATTCTATCGATCTATCTATCTATCTAGTCTATCTATCTATCTATCTATCTATCGATCTATCTATCTATCTATCTAAAACTTACAAAAATTCTTAAGGGGTTGGACAGGCTAGATGCAGGAAGATTGTTCCCGATGTTGGGGAAGTCCAGAACAAGGGGTCACAGTTTAAGGATAAGGAGGAAATCTTTTAGGACCGAGATGAGGAAAGCTTTTTTCACACGAGAGCGGTGAATCTCTGGAATTCTCTCTCGCAGAACGTAGTTGAGGCCACAGTTCATTGGTTATATTTAAGAGGAAGTTAGATGTAGCCCTTGCGGCTAAAGGATCAGGGGGTATGGAGAGAAGGCAGGTAAAGGGTATTGAGGTGGATGAACAGTCATGATCATATTGAATGGGTGTGCAGGCTCGAAGGGCCGAATGGCCTACGCCTGCAACTATTTTCTATGTTTCTATGTTTCTATATCTTGGAGAGAAAACCACTCCCGGCACCCGGCCTGCTGGCGGTCCCCTCCACGGGAAAACCCCAGCTGAAATATTCATATTGTCGGAGGGAAACCCTTCCGGACTCCCGCTCCACTGGCGGTCCCCAGAATAACTATAATCTCAGAGGGAAATGCCCTCTCGAAGGAGGTCCTTTCCCTGGGAACCCCAGCGTTTCTGTGCCTATCGGAGGGAACCCTCCCGGCACCCGGAGCGCCTGTAAGCCACTGACCACCCGTCAGTGACCTACTTCGTGCAACCCGACATTCTCCAGCTACCCGCGCTTGGCGGCAAGAACCGGGGTTTCCCCACAGCCCATAGCTGGTTCCCTCTTCGGGCCTCGCGAATCCACCGACAGAAAACCTCTGGAACAAGAGGTTCCTGCAGGAAATAAAACAGGTAAGAAAACAAGCTTACCTTGAGTTTAGAACTTACCGCTGCGGCTTGCGGCTGCCTGCACCAATGCTTCTGACGTAATGACGCACGTGCGGCTGAACGGGCCTTCTTCACGTAGTCACTCACGTGACTCCGAAGTAAAATTGTCCCTAGTGTCTAGGGCATTGGTAGTGTACGGGGAGATCGCTGGGCGGCACAGACATGGCTGGCCAAGGGACCTGTTTCTGCACTGTATCTCTGAAGTCTGAAGTCTAAAGCCAGCCTAAATTTCCAATTAAAGTCCAGCATTCTTAATTAAATTCAAGATTCTTTGGGCAATCGGGACAGCAGTGAAGGTACAAATCTGTTCCTTTGTACTTACTGAACCAAATCTTTGCCAAGAACTTCAATCACAATATTTGACAGTCATGTGTGCAGACCATTAACACTGTATGCATAGAGTGAATTTTACATCTAAATGGAATGCATGCCTTATTAAATATCAATTAACACAACCTAGCCTCTGGGTTGTCTTCAAATGCAGTAATAATCACTCGACTTTAGATGATAATGCTTTCATTGAATATTTAAACACATTTAGAAAATGGTGTATAGATACTGTATGTGTGCATATAGGGGTGATATTATTAAACGTGTGTGATTGACATTTGCAGCCTTAACCTAGTCACAAGGAAGAGGGTATGCAAACCAACATTTCAGTGTTGTGCTGCATCTAAACTTGGAAAATTGTACTTTATTAATGAAGATAGACTCAAAGTGCTGGAGCAACTCAGCAGTTCAGGTAGCATCTCTGGAGAAAAGGAATCCTTTTGTAGTGGCCATTTGGCCTGTTTTGCATGTCATTGAGGATGGCATGTGCCTTTAAATTTTAGACTGCCCGTAATATTGTGGGTGGGATTTATGACGTGTTTTTGGGAGTCTTTTGAGCATAGATGCTTGCGCAGAAGTTTAGTTTTTAGATTAGTTTGGAGAGCCATGGGGAAGGTTAACCCTTCTACCATGTAGATCATGTAAGATCATGTAAGATCATGTAAGATCATGTAAGATCATGTGGATCTTGCCAGTGTTATGGAGACACGAGGAGTTTACTGATGTCTAAAGTAATAAGCTGGAGTTCGAAGAAGATTGTAGTAACGAGTCGGAAGAAACTTGGATGTATCTTTCTGTTTTCTTACAACAATAAAGCATTTATTCATCAAAGACTGTGTATTTGAAGTCATATCTGAGAAGAAGCTCTGAAGGTCTGTGAGTGAGCTTGCATGCGTTTAGAAGACACCCCCTTCAACCATTCTCATCCAAATAGCGGCTAGGGTGCTAATTACCTGAAAGATATGATAATCTGCGGCTACACCTTCCTCAGACCACAGTGTGAAGAAAGGTTTCCACCCCGAAACGTCACCTATTCATTTTCTCCAGAGATGCTGCCTGAACCGCTGAGTAGCTCCGGCACTTTGAGTCTATCTTCATTATAAGTGCATTTCTCCAAGTTTCAGATGATCTAATAGCTCTCTGTGTCTATCTTCGGTATAAACCAACATCTGCGGAACCTTTCTGCACACATTGCTCTTTATTAATGTTAGCTGGATGCATTCGATATTTCGTGAGAAAATTCACACACCTTTGTTTGCAAAGGGGATTCAAATAGTCCAGAGGGTAGCATTGTTCTTGAAATGTGCGGTTCACAAACGAAATAAAGGAAATACTTATGCCCCTGTCCCACTTAGGAAACCTGAACGGAAACCTGAACGGAAACCTGAACGGAAACCTGAACGGAAACTTTTTGAAGACTTTGCACCTCACCCAAGGTTTTCGTGCGATCCCGGAGGTTGCAGGTGGTTTCCGGAGGTTGCAGGTAGTGGAAGCAGGTAGGGAGACGGACAAAAACCTCCAAGAACCGCACGGAAACCTTGGATGGGGCGCCTAGTCTCCAGTGGTTTCCGTTCAGGTTTCCTTAGAGGGGCAGGGGCATTACATAGCTCTATGTAATGCCCCTGGGGGGGGACAGAAATCTGGAAGAAAGAAGGGGTAGGACAACGTGAGTGTTAGATGGATACAGGTGATGGGGGGAATTTGATAGGTGCCTAGACAAAAGACAGAGATGAAAAGTCTAAAGGCTAAAGGCATCAGAGAGAATTAAGATGCCAGAGGAAGGAAAAATAGTTGGAGGGGAAGGAGGGAGGAGAGGAGTTGGTGCGAGTCCAGGTAGGTACAGGAAAGAGGCAAGGAAAAAGGAAGGAACGGAGGTTTGTAGGTTAGTCACCTAAAATTGGGAGAATTCAATGTTCATATCTTTAGATTGTAAGCTACCCAAGTGGAATATGAGGTAATGTTCCTTCAGGTGACAAATGTGATCTATGAGAGTAAGGCATTGTATGTTGTCTACTTGGATTTTAATAAGGCATTTGATAAAGTCCCCCATGGTAGGCTGATCCAGAAGATTAAGATAAATGGGATTAACAGTAACTTGCTTATATGGATTTGGAAACTGGTTTACTGATAGAAGATAGAGGGTTGAGGTGGAAGAACAGTATTCAGGCTGGGCTCGGTGACCAGTGGAGTTCCGCAGGGATCTGTGCAGGGCCCGCTGCTGTTTGTGATATATACGAGTGACTTGGACATAAACATCCCACCACTGGCCACCTCTTCCCATTTCCTCCCGTCTGCTTTCCGCAGAAACCGCTCCCTCAGTAACTCCCTGCTCAATTTGCCCCTTCCCACCCAAACCACCCCCTCTCCTGGCACTTTCCCATGCAACTGCAGGAAATGCTACACTTGTCGCTTTACCTCCCCCCTTGACTCCATTCAAGGACCCAAGCAGTCTTTCCAGTTGCGGCAGAGGTTCACCTGCACCTCCTCCAACCTCATCTATTGCATTCGCTACTCTAGATGTCTGCTGCTCTACATTGGTGAGACCAAGTGTAGGCTTGGCGATCGTTTCGCCCAACACTTCCGCTCGATTCGCATTAACCAACCTGATCTCCCAGTGGCTCAGCACTTCAACTCCTCTCCCATTCCAAATCTGACCTTTCTGTCCTGAAACCTCCTCCATGGCCAGAGTGAGGACCACCATAATTTGGAGGAGCAGCACCTCATATTTCGCTTGGGCAGTTTGCACCCCAGCAGTATGAACATTGACTTCTCTAATTTCTGGTAGTCCTGCTTTCTCCCCCCCTTCTCAGTTCTCCCTCAGCCCACTGTCTCCACCTCTTCCTTTCTTCTCCCCCCCCCCCCCCCCGCCCCCCACCCCCACATCAGTCCGAAGAAGAGTCTCGACCCGAAACGTTGCCTATTTCCTTCGCTCCATAGATGCTGCCTCACCCGCTGAGTTTCTCCAGCATTTTTGTCTACCTTGGACATAAATATAGATGGGCTGGTTAGTAAGTTGCAGATGGCACCAAGATTGCTGAGGTAGCGGACTGTGAGGAAGGCTGTCAAAGTATACAGCGGGATAGCGATCAACCTACAGAAATGGACGGAGAAACAACAGGAGTTGAACCAGAGCAAGTGTGAGGTTTGAACTCTGGGAGATCAAATGTAAGGGGAAAATATATAATGAATGGCATGACCCTTCAGAGCATTGATGTACAGAGGGATCTTGGTATCCAAGTCCATAACTTCCTGAAAGTGGTAGCACGTATAAAGAGTGGTAAAGATGGCATATGGTATGCTTCCTTTCATAGGTTGGGGCATTCTGTAAAAGTGTCAGGCAACTATGATGCAGCTATATAGGACTTTGGTTAGGCCGCATTTGAAACATTGTGTGATTATGTGCATTTCTGGTCATCGCATTACAAGAGGCTTTGTAAAGCACGTGGAGGAGTTTACAGAACGATGCCTGTGTTGTGCTCTTCTATTTTTTTTGCATGTGGCCTCACTCTGGCAATGAAGGAGGCCCAGGACAGAATGTCAGTTTGGGAATGGAAGATGTTAAAAATGGCTAACAACCAGGAATCCAGCAGGCCTTGGCGGACTGAGCTCAAGTGTTCGGCAAAACAATCTAAGTAAAGTCTACATTTGGTTTCACCAATGTAAAGGAGACCACTTTGGGAACTCCAGATGCATTAAATGAGGTTGGAAGAGGTACATGTGAAAATCTGTCTGATTTGGAAGGTCCCTGGATAGATGTGAAGGTGGAAGTAGAAGGACTGGTGTTACATTTCCTGCAGTTTTAGGGAAAATACCGAGGAGGGGTGGTATGGGTGGGAAGGGATGAGTTAACCAAGTCATTATGAGGGGGGAGGGGTGAAGATGGGAAGATGTGACTGGTGGTGGGATCACATTGAAGGTGGCGGAACTGTTGGAGAATTATGCCCCTGTCCCACTTAGGAAACCTGAACGGAAACCTGTGGAGACTTTGTGCTCCACCCAAGGTTTCCATGCAGTTCCCAGAGGTATTTGTCAGTCTCCCTACCTGCTTCCACTACCTGCAACCTCCGGCAACCACCTGCAACCTCCGGGAACTGCACGGAAACCTTGGGTGGGGCGCAAAGTCTCCAGAGGTTTCCGTTCAAGTTTCCTAAGTGGGACAGGGGCATTATGTAATTCCCCTTTTGGGTTTTCCCCATCCCCCCTGGGCTCCCCCTTTCTGATGTAAATGGGTGAGTCTTCAGCAGAGGCCTTACCTTTGTACCCCTACAAGCAGTTCCCTATATCTAAGTTTTAAAGCAATATTGTTTTCCTTTTCTTCACAATCTCCATAGCAAAAAAGTAAAGAACCTCATTGTATCCTGTACTACTCGCCAGTAAATAAACTTCCCCTGGGTTGTGGACTATCCGAAAACTGCTTGTAGGGCACCAGACTTGGGTAAAATAATTGCTCACAATGGTAACATTCAAACATTGAAAAATATGTAAGGAAAAACATGATTAATAACTAGGGCGGCACACTGGCGTAGCGGTAGAGCTGGTGTCTTACAGTGCCAGAGACCCAGGTTTGATCCTGACTGCAGGTGCTTGCCTATATGGAGTTTGTACGTTCTCCCCGTAACAGCGTGGGTTTTCTCTGAGATCTTTGGTTTCCTCACACACTTCAAAGACGTACTGGTTTGTAGGTTAATTCATTTGGTATAAATGTAAATTGTCCCTTGTGTGGATAGGATAGTGTTAGTGTGCGTGGATCGCTGGTCGGCACGGACTCGGTGGGCCGAAGGGCCTGTTTCCGCACTGTATCTCTAAACAAAACTCAAAAACTAAACATAGTTTCTCTTGAAATGTTCCTTTGCAAGAAAATGTTTTCTGTGTGGCCTCTTCCCTGGTGCATATTCAAACGGAGTTTAAAAGAGGAAGAGTGAACTCATTCTAATGAACACGTGCGATTATGTCAGGCACAATTTATACATTCTGAATCAGTTTGACTTCCTCCACAAGGATCTCGCAGGCAATGTGTGAAATTGCTCTTGAGTCAGCAGTGCAGCTGGATGAGAACTCGTGGGGGTAGGGTGCGAAGCAGAGAGATCTGGCTGAATGGAAATTACAGCTACCTGCTTCTCCAAACTCTCCTCTTCACATTCGCCATTTGCGTAATGACCAGGAGCAAGAAATCACCCTCATAATTATTGTCGATGACACCATCGTTGAAGCACGTGTGATCGAGAAAGTTATCAGTTAAGTAACAGGCAGCAATCAGCAGCTAAATGGGTTTCTTTGAAGTAATTAATTCAGACTAAATTTGTGTCAGTTCTATTTTGGATGGTAGGAACATACTTCACACAGTGTTGAATTTTGAAGAGATGTCAGCTGCATCCTTCTTTGACTAGACAGTAAAGGTGGAATTCCATCAAAATCTGCTAGGAAACATGATTATCGAAGTTAAAAAAAGAAAAATATATATCATCACAGTCTCTCCATGGGGATGTTGCAATCTATTTTATTTTCATTTGCTTTTTGTCATCCCCTGCAAGAGACTTGAATTGACAATGGTTGAAAATTGCAATCATTTTCAAAGTTTTCAAAGTTTCCAATATCATATTACAAAGTTGTGCTGAGATATTCATCCCTGGTTGGTAGCAATGTAAATTGCTCAATCTAAGCTTCCCTCCAGTCTAGTTACAATCAAAAACACTGAATCAAGCACTTGAGCCACTAATCTTTATTTTAGCAAAACAAAATCACAGTTCATCTACTGTACTTATCCCACCGCAGGTTCAATCCTTGTATCTGCCTGATCAAGCCCTCTAGGCCTCGCTCAAACAGAGACACTCCAGAAGGTCACGCAGTCCCAAGCGCTCTCCCACAAAATCAACGCTGAACCTCGTGGCAGCGGACTTTTATAGGTCCCGGGACCTCGAGGGGCCGAACCACATGGGGGCGGTCTCTTTGCAATCCAATTACAGATATCGATTAACCCCATATATAACAGATATTTCCATAACCCAATAATACAGCAGCTTAATACATTGTATTCAAACAGGACTTCTCAAGGAAGCCAACTTAGAAACATTTACCCTGATCTGCACAAAACCCAGACAAGGCTCAAAACCTCATCCAATCAACACTCGGCAAAGTAGAACTGTGCAACATTATTTACAATTATTTACAAGGTGTATGTCTAGTTTGCAGCCATCCAATCTATTCTGTGCATTTTGTACCTAATTGACAGGGTCTGCAGATGTTCTTATTCTTTTCTTGCAACTTGTATCTGGGCTCTAGACACACTGGTACCACTCTGCAGTTTGTCCCAGTTCTGCAGAGAGCAATTCCAAATTGACCAAACCTTCCAGCAGCCCTGAAGCTTTTACCCCATTTGAAAGTCCTAGCCTCTCCAATTTGGCCAGGATTAACTGCAGGGTTGGAAATAACTACCGGGACAATGTGCTGTATACCGCACTTGAAATACGTGCCAATTGGTTTCCATGTGTTTGGATATCTTAAGGCAGGAGCAATGTGTTACATTCATCATTACTGGGCAGGCATACATTTTGAGGTACAAATGTCCAAGGAAGATGAGAGTTTTTTTCACATATTCATGGGTGATCTTGTCAGTTTAATGGTGTTTCCAAAAGGAACTGGATAAATATTTGCAGGAAAGGAATGGGAAAAGCGGTTAAACTGGATCATTCAGAGAGACAACTCGGGTAGTATGAGCTGAACATGTTGAGCTACTATCATTTCATAAAAATACCATGAGAGATAATGGATTACTGAGGAATTGCAGTGCAGATAGTGGTCTTCAATTATCGGGAGTGAGGGCACTGGGTTCAGTCGCAGTTGAGTTAGCCGACCTGAGCCAGGACTGTTAAAGATGAACAACAGATGATCTGGGTGTCCTGAATTGGGAAACACAATGAACTAATCTATCTAACTTCTGCCCAGCCACTCAGGGAATGTATATATTTGGACACCAGGTCATTTTGTTTTGCTTCTTTTGGACAACAGTTAAGAAAAATCATTTTATAAATCCCATATCACAAACGGATTAGAGCCCAGTTTAGGCTGTATTGTCCATGTTTACCAATAAATAGGTAGCCTCAGCTCCAGAGAGAATCTGTGAATGTTGACCTTAATAATAAGGCTCACTGTAGGAGGATTGCTTGGTGATACACTCACAATGGGAAATTTTCCATCAACAGTTAAATCCCTTTATGAGAAGCAGGAACTATCGCAACATTTAAGCAGGTATTATCGCAATATTTAAGAGGCATTTAGACAGGTACATGGATAAGGTAGGTTTAGAGGAATATGGGCCAAAAGCAGGCAGGAGGGACTGGTTTAGATGGGGCAAGTTGGTCAGCATGGACAAGTTGGGTCAAAGGGCCTGGTTCCACACTGCATGGTTATATGACTCTAAGATGGAATTAATTTAAGAACAAAAAACATTCATTCAAATGTCAGGATCTTTTAAAATCCGTAAATCATAGAATCCTGAGCATTTAATTGCCAGCTACCCATATTCAATATTGTAGAACTGGAATGTTGGTATCTCAAACACTTACATCTTGCCATTAACCAGGGATGTAGGTAAGAGGATTCATTATTTACGTACAAAGAGCATTAATTTGCCTGACTTTGGCATGAAATCCATGAAGGTATTAAAGAACAGGGCATCCCTCAAGCAAGTGTTAGGAAGTATTGTTGCAGCTTTATAGGATTTTGGAACGGCTGCATCTGGAGTATCCTGCGCAGTTCTGGTTGCCTCATTACAGGAAGGATTACAAGAAGAGGGTGCAGAGGAGGTTAATCAAATGCTGTTGGGATTAGCGGGTATTAGCTATATGGAGCAGTTGGAAAAACGCGGATTGTTTTTCTCTGGATCGCCAGAGGCTGGCAGAAGTACACACAATTATAAGAGGCATACACAGTGAAGGCATGTCAGAACCTTTTTCCTCAGATGGAAATGTCAGAGACTAGCAGGTTAGCTTTGAGATTAATCAAATTTAATGGAGGTGTGCTGGGCAGGTCTTGTTTACGCCGTGTTCAGTACGATAGATATAATAGATAGAATTTAGATAGATAGATAGAATTTATTTGCCACACAACCAGGGTCGGTGGAATTTGGGTTGTCAGCAGCGATACAATAATAAAGAACACACAACCACAATAAAAATGTAACACAAACATCCACCACAGCATTCATCGCTGTGGTGGAAGGCACAACATTTGGCCAGTCCTCCTCCATTTCCCCCCCGTGGACAGGACCAGAGTCCAGAGTCAGTCCAGGATTGGCTCTTCCTCACGGGAGACCGCGGCTTTAAGTTGGTGTAGGCCGCAGGCCGGCGGTCGAGATTTAAAGTCACCGCCGCAGCCAGAAGCACCGTAGACTGCAGAGCACGATAGATATGATAGATATAATAAAGCACTTAGGCCAACGAGAGTTATTTTTTAAATGTGCTATATAAATAAATGTGACTTGACTTGACTTGACAAAGCATATACAATAGTTGTAGTGAAGAGGCCTCGAGATAGGACCATGGATATGCAAGAAATGGAAGGATGTGGATCATGTGCAGGCAGACAAGATTAGTTTATCTTGGCATCATGTTTGTATGGACATTGTGGGCTAAAGGGCCTGTTCTTGTTCTGTACTGTCATCTGTTCTGTTTGGTATATTCGATTTATGAAAAGTTTAGTTTCCTTAACAGCAATTTTTTAAGTATATATGATAATTTGGGCCTGTATATTTGTAAAGCATCTTCTGGCTGAATGCCACTGATTTAAAGAGCACTCTTCCTCTTACATTTACATTAGAACAAGCAATCACTTCAGAATAGGGTTGCTAACTTTCTCACTCCCAAATAAGGGACAAATGGTCAAAATAAGGGACAAATTCCCGACGGCAATTCGTTGGCCGACTCGGCCGTGGCTGGGTGAATAATGAGTTGGCCCGGGTTCCGGACTGCACACAAAGCCCAGCCTGTGGACCAGCTGAGGAGTTTTGGCTTGGGCACGACACCGTGCGCAAAGTCCGGCACCCCATCCAACTCAAGAGCCGATGATTGGCCATGAGAAGGAGGGGTGGTGGTGTCGGCGGTAAGCAAAGGTCCGAAGGACGGACAGCTGACCGACGGGATCACTGGCGAGGCGCTGCTGCTGCACTCCATGGGCTGTACTACGTCAGGACGGGTGAGGCGGGGCCGGACGCATCGCTCCGACCAGACAGTCCCCTCGACCCGAGTAGTAGCAGTCAAATACGGGACAAACTAATTTAGCCCAATATACGGGATGTCCCAGCTAATACGGGACAGTTGGCAACCCTGTGACAACGTGGGTTTTCGCCGAGATCTTCGGTTTCCTCCCACACTCCAAAGACATATGGGGATTGCTGGTCGGCGAGGACACGATGGACTTAAGGGCCTGTCCCACTTAGGCAATTTTTTAGGCAACTGCCGACGACTACGACAATGGAATTCACCAGTTAGCACTGGCGACAACCTACGCCATCCTGTCGACAACCTACGACAGCACCTACGTCATGAGAAGAGAAGCTACGACAAGCCCACGGCCGCCGACTGTCGCCAAAATGTTTTGAACATTTCAAAACCCAGCGGCGACCAGAAAAACGCTACGACCATGTGGCCACAGCTTAGTCGGCGGTAGTCGCCTAAAATACCGCCTAAGTTGGACTGTTTTCGCGCTGTATCTCTAAACTAAACAAAACTAAACATTTCAGTTGGATACCTCAGCAACCAATTCACACCTGAACAGAAGCTTGCAGAGCAGTTTGAATTACATTGCCAGAAAGCACAAACTATAGAGTGAATTTCTTTCAGATTTATAGATGTTTATGTCCATTTAGTCATTGTACCTGTGGCCCCTGTTTATGGATAAAGGGTAAGCCATTTAGAACAGAGATGAGGAAACACTTTTTCATGAAGAGAGTTGTGAGTCTGTGGAATTCTCTACCTCAGAGGGCGGTGGAGGCCGGTTCTCTGGATGCTTTCAAGTGAGAGCTAGATAGGGCTCTTAAAGATACCGGAGTCAGGGGATATGGGGAGAAGGCAGGAACGAGGTACTGATTGTGGATGATCAGCCATGATCACATTGAATGGCGGTGCTGGCTCGAAGGGTCGAATGGCCTACTCCTGCATCTATTGTCTATTGTCAAACTAGTTCTGCTACTCAGCTGACTCCCTTAGTTTTGTTTTGCTCTGCTTTGATTATTTATTTAATGCGTCATTTAATGCTGAAATTATTCTAGTCATTTACTGTGAGACAACATTCCATGCCCTGATAAGCTTCTATGTATTGACAATTCTCTTCTCAGGATTAATTAATCATTACTAATTATTAGCTGTGCAATCAGAGAAAATTACCTTCATTTCATCCTTCCAAAATTTTAACAACATGCAGATATTGTATATTGTATATTGCCTTCACCTCACTTAATTAAAAAAAAATCATATTAATAATAATAATAATAATAATAATAATAATAATAATAATAATAATAATAATAATAATAATAATAATAATAATAATAATAATAATAATAATAATAATAATAATACATTTTATTTATGGGCGCCTTTCAAGAGTCTCAAGGACACCTTACAAAAATTTAGCAGGTAGAGGAAAAACATGTAAGGGGAATGAAATAAATAGTAGAGATTAATGTCTGAAAATAAGTGATAAGGCATAAGTGATAGCAGCTGAATTAGGCTATCTGGCCCATCAAGTCTACTCTGCAATTTCAATCATGGTAGATCTATGTGTTGTGTCTGTAGTGGTAAATCCTATATAGTGCCATACAGTCTCGGAGCTCCAGCACCCCTGACTCTACATTGAAATCTACCCTCAGAATTATTTTTCACACGTAGGTGGTGGGTGTATGGAACAAGCTGCCAATGGAGGTAGTTGAGGCAGGGACTATCCCAATGTTGAAGAAGCGGTTAGGCAGGTACATGGATAGGACAGGTTTGGAGGGATATGGGCCAAACGCCGGCAGGTGGGATTCGTGTAGCTGGGACGTGTTGACCGATGTGGGCAAGTTAGGCCGAAAGGTCTGTTTCCACACTGTATCACTCTCTGACTCTATGACTCTAATTCTTTCACACCATTGCTTATCAAGAATCTATTTGCGAGATATGAGGAACTGTACATTCTGGAATCCTGAGCTACACACAAAGTGCTGGAGGAGCTCAGCGGGTCGAGCAGCAACTGAGGACAGGTAATATCTCAGAATGAGACCCTTCTCCACACCCAAACATTTGGTGTTTTCCCACTGAGTTCCTCCAGCACTGTGTTTTGCTCCCCAGATGCAGCCTGACCCGTTGAGTTCCTCCAGCACTTTGCTCATGATTGCAGCATCTGCAGTTCCTTATGTCTCTGTTTTACTGTTCCACTGCAACCTCCTGAAAGTATGCCTATTTTGAAGAGGTTCACCTGCTCTCTCCCATGGAGCTTTGTGAGATCTTCTCTTACTGCTCCTCCTCTGGGATTCCTGCTGCGTTTCTGCTGTTCAAACATGTTCTAACCCAGACTCGTTAGTACTGCCGTTACCTGAACCATTAACTCTGTTGTTCTTTTCATCAATGGTTTCTATTTCCATTTTTTTTTATCAGGAACAAAGAATGATGAAGAGTTGTCTTTGGCAAACAACTTCATGATGGTGTGTACATGCTGGGACCTGATGGTACTTCTCATTTAAAGTGTTAGTTGGACTTTGGGACAATTAGACAAAGATAGAAGGTCTAAAATGACTATCTGTGTTCCTCATCTGACTTCCCCACTGTTATAACCTCATTCCAAACATGGACATAACAACTGACTTAACATCAATGCTTTACTCAATCAAGTATAGTATAATGGAGGGTAGACACAAAATGCTGGAGTAACTCAGCGGGACAGGCAGCGTCTCTGGAAAGAAGGTATGGGTGACGTTTTGGGTCGAGACCAAGCAAAACCGCAGGAATGACAGAGGAGACCATTGTGCAATTAGAGTCATAACTGATATAAAGAAAAAAATGTAACTATCCATGTCCACAGCATTACATAGAACTTAGAACAGTACAACACTGGAACAGACTCTTTGGCCTACAATGTCCATGGCTGCCGAGATAATCTACATTGAACGAGTTTTTCAAGTTCAACTAATCTCACCTGCCTGCATGTGATCCATGTCCCTCCATTCCTTGCATATTCATGTGCCTATCTAAAACCCACTCGAATACCATTATTGTATCTGACTCCACCACCACACATGGCAACGTATTCCAGGCACCCACCACTCTCTGTCTGAAGTACTTTCCATCCGAGGAGAAAGGTTCTGACTACCTGTCCTTTCAATGCTTCTCATAATTTTATACACTTCTATCACTACTTGAGGGGGAACTTCTTTACTCAGAGAGTGGTAGCTGTGTGGAATGAGCTTCCAGTGAAGGTGGTGGAGGCAGGTTCGTTTTTATCATTTAAAAATAAATTGGATAGTTATATGGACGGGAAAGGAATGGAGGGTTATGGTCTGAGCGCAGGTATATGGGACTAGGGGAGATTATGTGTTCGGCACGGACTAGAAGGGTCGAGATGGCCTGTTTCCGTGCTGTAATTGTTATTATTATATGGTTATCAGATCTACCATTAACCTCCGATGCTTCAGAGAAAACAATCCAAGTTTCTTCAACTTCTCCTGATAGCTAACACCCTGTAATCCAGGCAGCATTCTGACAAACCTCTTGTACACCAAAGCCTGAACATCCTTTCTGAAGTGGGCAACCAGGACGTTTCTCAGGCAATATTTACAACATCGTAGTTCTCTGCTTTTTGATCAAAAGCCTTTTTTTCCCAGCAAAAGTGGTGCTGTTACCTGATGATTGCAACGCACCCTTTCTCCATTCTGCAGCAGGACTTGGAAAACACCCAGGTTTAAGCTGTTAAATGAAAGATAACATTCATCTCACATTAATTAACATTCTCTTTGGAGATGGCCATTGTAAGCATTCAATGATGCCCATTCCCAATGAGATTAACCAAACCATCTGCCACAATATTCAATAACAACACTCAATCTCCCACCAGGAATATCTTTGGGACTGGACCGCTTACAAATGGATCCAAATTAACTATTTCCAAACCTTTGTTTAAGAAAGTGCCGATGCTGGAAAAATCGAAGGCAGACAAATATGCTAGAGAAGCTCAGCGGGTGAGGCAGCATCTATGAGCGAAGGAATAGGTGACGTTTCGGATCGAAACCCTTCTTCAGACCTTTAGCCGGTTTTGCAGCTGCAACGATATTTCATATGGTTTTAAAAATATATATGGTTTGCTTCTTTGGATTGTGCTTTCATAGGTTTAGAGTCATAGAGTCATACAGCACAGAAAAAGGCCCTTCGGCCCAACCTCCATGCTTACCATGCTTACCCCTGCCAAAGTATCGCACACCAACCATCAATGATGAGTCGGCGTACAGGATGGAGGTGGAGCTGCTCACAGGATGGTGCAAATCCCACAACCTCATTCTCAACGTGGGAAAAACTAAGGAGATGGTGGTTGACTTCAGGAGGGCGGGAAAACAACACCATACACCTCTGCACATCGATGGAGCTGATGTGGAAAGGGTCAGCAGCGTGAAGTTCCTAGGACACCACCTGTCAGATGACCTGATGTCCACAACCAACACCACAGCACTGGTCAAGAGAGCCCAGCAGCGACTACACCCTCTCCGAAGACTACGTAAAGCAGGTCTCCCCACTACACATCTACGAACATTTTATAGGGGGACAATCGAGAGCACATTAACCAACGGCATCACTTCCTGGTTCGGGAGCTGCAAGGCGTACGAACGGCACCAACTTGACAGGATTGTGAAGACCGCCAGCAGGATTATTGGTGCTCCACTCCCTTTCTTGCTGGACATATACAGGAAGAGATGTATCAACAGAGCCATCTCCATCATCAAAGACCCCTACCACCCATCGCATCACATATTCTCCATCCTGCCATCTGGGAAGAGCTACAGGAGCATTAGCTGCAAAACCAGCAGGATGCTCCTCAGCTTCTTCCCGCAGGCTATAAGACTGATAAACGGACTTTGCCCCCTGCCAAAGTATCGCGCACCAACCATCAACCTGGACACACTGCAGCAGCTGTCGATCGGAACGCCTGTTGATGATTAGTAGAGAGTAGAGTGTTTAATTTAATTTGTTCATGATATATGTTTTTTATTTCTAGTTATTTGTTGTTATTTGTACTGCACACTGAATGGACACTGGTTGAGTAACGTTTTTTTGTTTCCTCTGGGTATGTGAGTACTCAGGAAAATGACAATAAAGATATACTGATACTGATACTGATACTGATACTGATACCAAGATGCCCCATCCAAGCTAGTCCAATTTGCCTGAGCTTAATCCATATCTCTCTAGACCTTCCCTATCCATAAACCTGGACAAATATCTGCTAAATGTTGTTATTGTACCTGCCTCAACTAGCCTCTGAAATCTTAATCCATACACTCACCTGCCACTGTGTGAAAAGGGTGCCTCTCATGTTCCTAATAATTGTTTCCCCTCTCACCTTAAACCAAATACTCATATTTGGGCGGCACGGTGGTGCAGCGGTAGAGTTGTCACCTTACAGCGCCAGAGACCCGGGTTTGATCCTAACTATGGGCGCTTGTCTGTACAGAATTTGTACGTCATCCCCCTGACCTGCGTAGGTTTTCTCCGGGATCTCCAATTTCCTTCCACACTCTAAAGATGTGCAGGTTTGAGGGTTAATTGGCTTGGTATAATTGTAAGTAGTCCCCAGTTTGTATGGGATAGTGCTAGTTTATGGGGATCGCTGGGCAGCGTGAACCCGGTGGGCCAAAGGGCCTGTTTCTGTGCTGTATCTTTAAACTAAACCAAACTAAAAAAAATATGCCCCTTAGTTCCTGGTTCCCACACAGTGGGAAAACTAGAGTCTGTGCATTTACTCTGCTTGTTACCACAGTTGGATTGGACACAGTCATCAGCCTCTCTTCTATCAGTTAAAGATGCTGGTGTGTATACATATCACTTCCAATCAGGATACAGGAAATGCACGAATCGATGAACCGCAGAAACTTAAAATAAAAGTAGAATATGCTGCAACCACTGAACTGATCTGACAGTATCTGGGGAGAAAGCGATAAAGGTAATATTTCAATTCTGACAAAGGGTCTTTGACATGAAACATTAAACTGTTTCTCTTTCCGCAGAGGCCACCTGACCTACTCAGGGTTTCCTGCATTTCCTGCTTTTAATGAAAAGATGCAACAGATTCTTAATAGAGGAGCAAGGATCATGGGCTAACTTTAAAGGGAGCTTGCTTTGTTATCTCGGGAGAATGCGGACAGAATATTTAATCAATAGTAGAGTAGTAATCGATTGATTTTGTGGAAGTCATCATTTGTTCCGCTATAGTAGGCTGAATGTCCTTTTCTTGGTCCAGATTTTCTAAAGATCATATACAATATGAAAGTGTATTAAAGATACTTTAATGACTTGGGAACTGGTTGCACTTGGTGTTGGAAGGCTTCCCGACGGTGGGGCCGCGGCTGTGGGTCAGAGTCTGGGTCAGCGTTGCAACCGACGGAGCCCGTGGCTGGGGCCCGGGTCGGCACCACGTGGGCGTGAAGTGGTTCAGCGACAGCGGTGGCCTCGGCATGGTGAAGCCCCGTGGCGGCGGCGATGCCTCGTGGCTCGATCCATGGTTGACGGTCGATGAGAGCGTAGAGGACCACCGTGAGGGGGGAGTTAACAATGGAGGAGCCGGCATGGGGGGCGGGGGACTGTTGGGGGGAACAAAAGGAGGAGCTGGCGTGCTTTGTAACTTTGTCAGCACCATAATTGGCTGCCACTTGTACACATTGTGGATGCAGCAAATAATCTCATTGTGACAAATAAAATAAAAACAAGTGACAATAAAATATTACTATTCCTATGAAATATTCTTCTCATTGGATATTTTGACTCAACTCATATATAATCATTTTCCATATCTTCTTCCATACTATTACTAAAACTCTCATCTTGACTGCGTTGCGTTGTTCTTAAATTTGAGCAAAAACAGTACCATATATCGCTAGGATTTGCGCCCCCCCCCCCCCCACCTTACTCAATGTTCTCCTCTGCTCCAAGTGCACCAAGTTTTGTTCCGATCGGTGGAATATTACAAAAGTTATGAAGGTTTAAAAAATCGTGAGATTGGTCTTCTCGCCTGTCAGTCACCATGAAGGTAACGACCCTTCTGGGGGGGCGAGTAGAATAAAGCCCTGGAGGCCGGCTGTGCGTCCAGAAGTCAGGTGTGAGTCAGTCAGCAAGCCCGGAAGTCTGGAAGCCGTGAGTGAGAGTCGAGACCAGCAGCCGTGAGTGAGTGAACTGTGGATCCAGAAGCTGTGAGTGAGTGAACTGTGGGCCCAGAAGCTACCAGGTGTGCAGAGCCTGCCCGATTGCTGCAAATTCGATATCCTGGGGAAGTGAGGAATGAGAGTGTGGCGATTGAGAGAACCAGGCACTGGCGGGGCTCACCACCCACGCCCACACACCGCCATCCCCCTCCCCTCGCACACCCCCCATCCCCACGGCGGCAGGCCATGGCAGTGCTCCCCCCTCCCCTCCCCACCAGTCCCTGCCTGAAGCTGTCCCCCCCCCCCCCTGGCTACAGAATGCTCCCTCTGGCCCCCACCTGAAGCCTCCCAGTCCCCAGCTGCAGGACTAGCCCAAGAATCCATTCGGCCCACAATGTCCATACTAGCCCTCTGGAAACCATTCCCTTTAGACCATAACACCCATACTAGACCTCCAGAAAACCCCCCCCCCCACACAGGCCACTGCCTGAGGCCGTCCCCCTCCCCCGGCTGCAGGACGCTCCCCACTCAGTTCGAGTGGGGGCGCCATCGAGTAAGGCTGCCCTGCCTGCAGCTGCTTGCCCTTTCACCCTTTTTTTTAAATTTTAGTGTGTTGAAAGTTTTTGTTTTGGAGGTCTAGTCTTTTTATGTGGGGGGTGGGGGGGGAGGGGGGGGGAGGAGGGGGAAACTGTATTTCTCAGTCCCTACCTGGTCGGAGATGTGGCTTTCCTCCAAGCTGCATCTTCTCCCTCTCCTCGAGGCCTACCAACAACCGGGACCAGCCAGAACCTCAGCGCTGAAACACCATCGCGGAGAGCAGGCAATGCTTTACCCGGGTCGCCGTGTGGTGAGCTCCGGAGTGCTGAGACTGCCGACTCCTACATCACGGAGCTGTGGTCGCGGAGAGCGCCCAGCTGCGGGCGGCGCTGGGTTTAGACACCGCGGAGCCTGGAATCTTTCGCCGAGATCGCCAGTGTTGGAGCGCCAGTGTTAGACCAGCGCGGCCTGTGGACTTTGGGAGCTGCGGTCTCCAGGGCGGTAGTGGCCGTTCCAGACATTCCAAGCCGCTGAGAGAAGCTCCATCATCCGACGAGAGGGCCTGAAACATCGGGCCACCGTTGCCGTGACTGCGGAGGCCTCAATAGGCCCGACCATGGGTGAACAAGAGGAAGAGGACTGGACTTTGTTGCCTTCCCTCACAGTGGGAACCATTGTGGAGGGGTTTTTTTTATGTTCAATGTTAAATTCTTTAATGTTGTGTTTTATTTGTATTGGTGTGCTACAAGTGGCAACTCAAATTTCACTGCACCAATTGGTGTATGTGACAATAAATGTCCTTTGTCCTTTTTCCTTTGTCCTCCCCCACCGGCACCCGACAGTCCCCGCCTGAAGCCGACCCCCCTCCCCGGCTGCAGAACGTAACAAGAGGAATGGACTGAATAAATCTCCTTTTTAACGTTTAAATTGTTGTTATATTTTAAGAGTTATTCACATTTTAAGCATTAATAAATCCCTTTTCCACCTGCCGTGCCCGTCAGCTGCACTGCGCAGTAATACCTGCATGTTCTACGTCACAATGGGAACCCAATAGGAGGGAATGGCTGCACTGCCGGAAAGCCGCTAAGAGTGGATGGCGGGAGGGGTTTGAGAGGGGGATGGAGTGAGTGCGTGGGGGGGGAAGGGCAAGGGGCAGAGTGGGGGAGTTGAGGGGAGGAGGGAGGATCAGGGGCGTCACAACGGGAACCCGTCAGCCGCGCCTGCGCAGTTGGGGGCTACGCGTGAGTGGTGGAATATTGGAATTGGTGGAGTGGGGGAATATTGCGCTGGGGGACCAGGCCTCCCGTGTGAGAATGGGACTCAACGGGTCCCACTTAGTCTAGTCATTACTAAATTATTAGATAATAAAAAGCAGCAGCCCGAGGAAGTTATTTGGCATATTTACCTTCAATCATGGTGCTCATGGAAGACCTTGTGCAGAGATGCGAATTGGTAGTGGTATTTCTATTTCTTCCTTAAAGAGTCATAGAGTGATACAGCGTGGAAACAGGCCCTTCGGCCCAACTTGCCCACACCGGCCAACATGTTCCAGCTGGACTAATCCCACCTGCCTGCGTTTGGTCAATATCCCTCCAAACCTGTCCTATCTATGTACCTGTCTAACGGCTTCTTAAATGTTGGGATAGTCCCAGCCTCAACTACCTCCTCTGGCAGCTTGTTCCATACACCCTCAGATACCCCTCAGATTCCTATTAAATCTTTTCCCCTTAAAGGCAAGTTTCAAAGTAAACTTTAACATGATCTTTCATGATTGTTGGAAAACAACATGGGTAATAGGACTTGAAAAACTTGCACGGAGATGTGTTATATCAGGGTCTATGGTTCAGGAGACATATCAGGGTCTATGGTTCAGGAGACATCAGGGTCTATATCAGGGTCTATGGTTCAAGAGACATTTAAACTGAAAACAATCATGTAAAGATCGATGAGAATGTTGAAAGCCCTTTACAACTTCTTGGCAAATGATCAATGACCAATTATGATGACGCAGTGTATAAATTAATTCAGATGTAAGTATTCCTTCAGCGCCACTTTGTCTGGAACAATGGAATCATCTTCTCAAGGGCCGTTTGTGTCTTGTGCAAAAGGAAAACATCGTTATTTACAATTGCATGGAATCAAAGATAAAATAAATGAACTGGTGAAGTGATCTAGGCTTTGATTCATGCATTGTGCGCACTAGATAAATCAATATTGGAAGGACGCGCTGTAATGGAGGAAGTTGACATTTGTCTCGCATCTCACACTGCAGGTCTATAAATGGCACACAACTCTGTTACAATGGTGTTTCTCTCTGTACTCGTGAATTGGTAGTGGCATTTCTGTGAGCCTTACATTTTAAAGCAGCATTCTTAAAGAGACCTTTTCAAATTGGTTGAATAGCCAGCACGACTATAGAAGGGGGATTAGAGGTGACAAAATATGGATAAATTGGCTCAGAATGTCCTCCGTGGTGCTGAGGGGAAAACACAATGTGATGAACTCGTCTCTATAAGATTACAGAGCCACAGTGCTGTTCAGGAAGCACATAATTAAAGATATGTCACTGGGTTTATCTGGAGCAGTATTGCTCTGCATATGAATTATTCATAATTGCTAAAGACAGGGAATGAATAGTGAAGGCAAAAAAAAAATAGCGAGACTTGAAAGGGAAAAAACACTTTTTTGCTGGAAGTACAGGGCTGTTACACTAATTGGATGGCTCATAGAGGGAGCTGATATTTTGTAATTGCCATTCAGTAGATAATACCATGATGGATGACAAGAGAGGATGGGGGCTAAACAGTTTTTGGGAAAAAGAGGTAAGCTACTCACATTCTACCTTGCAGTCAAGGTCCGTAGGTCCATAGGTTCAGGCACACCTACTGTAGAGAGCGAGGGAACAGCAATTCTCCAAATTTCAGACCTCCCCAAGTCCAGGGCAGTTTGGATGGCACCAAAGATAGACACAGAATGCTGGAGTAACTCAGCGGGACAGGCAGCATCTCTACAGAGAAGGAATAGGTGACGTTTCGGGTCGAGACTCTTCTTCAGACTAGAGTCAGGAGATAGGGAAACGAGAGATATAAACGGTGATGTAAAAACATAGAAATTAGGTGCAGCAGTAGGCCATTCGGCCCTACGAGCCATGATTCAATATGATCATAGCTGATCATCCGGTACCCCATTCCTGCTTTCTCCCCATAATCCTTGATTCCCTTAGCGTTAAGGGCTATATCTAACTCTCTCTTGAAAACATCCAGTGAATTGGCCTCCACTTCCTTCTGTGGCAGAGAATTCCACAGATTCACAACTCACTGTGTGAAAATGTTTTTCTTCATCTCAGTCCTAAATGGCCTACCACTTATTCTTAAACTGTGATCCCTGGTTCTGGACTCCCCCAACATCGGGAGCATTTTTCATGTTGTCCGTTTTCTAGCCTGTCCAATCCCTTGAGAATCTTATGTTTCTATAAAAAAACCCTCTCACCCTTCTAAATTCCAGTGAATATATGTCTAGTCAATCCAATCTTTCAAAATATGACAGTCCTGCCATCCTAAGAATTAGCCTGATGAACATACGTTACACTCCCTCAATGGCAAGAATGTCCTTCATCAAATTAAGAGACCAAAACTGCACACAATACTCCAGGTGCGGTCTCACCAGGGCCCTGAACATCTGCAGTAGATCATCGTTGCTCCTATTCTCAAATCCTCTCGCCATGTAGGCCAACATGCCATTAGCTTTCTTCACTGCCTGCTGTACCTGCATGCTTACTTTCAGTGACTGATGTACAAAGACGCCTAGCTCTCATTGCACCTCCCCTTTTCCTCATTTAACACCATTCAGATAATAATCTGCCTTCTTGTTCTTGGCATCAATGTGGATAACCTCAGATTTATCTACATTAAACTGCATCTGCCATGCATTTGCCCACTTACCCAACCATTCCAAGTCACCATGCAGCCTCATAGCATCCTCCTTGCAGCTCACACTGCCACCCAGTTTTGTGTCATCTGCAAATTTGGGGTGTTACATTTAATTCCTTCGTCTAAATCATTAATATATATTGTAAATAACTGGGGTCCCAGCACTGGGCCTTGTGGCACCCCACTAGTCACTACCTGCCATTCTGAAAAGGACCTGTTAATTCCAACTCATTGCTTCCTGTCTACCAATCATTTCTCTATCCGTCAATACCCTACCCCTGATACCATGTGCTCTAATTTATCACATTAATCTCTTGTGTGGGACCTTGTCAAAGGTTTTTTTAAAGTCCAAATACACCACATCCACTGGCTGATAGTGTGGTGGCGCCTAACGGCAGCGGCTCGACTACAGTCGTCTGTCTTTTTTATTTTTTTATTTTTGTCTTGTTAAATGTATGGCTTGAGCCTAGTTTTTATGTTATTTTTTAGCTGTGTATATGGGGGGGGGGGGGGTGGAGGGGGAGATATGGGGGAAACCATTAATCTCTTCCCTGTATGGAGACCCGACTTTTTCCCTGTCGGGTCTCGGATGTCGTTGGGCCTAACATCGTGGAGCCGGTGGCGGCCTCCGGCCAGGACTGACCTGAGGGCTCCAGTCGCGGAGCCTGCGGACCTGCATCGCGGAGCTGGCCGACTTCGGAGCGGGAAGAGCTGTGGTGGCGCACGGCTGCGACCCGACTTTGGAGCTTCGGAGGCTCGGGCCGCAAACTCGGTGGACAGTAACATCGGGAGCTTGCAGGTCCCGGGTGGGAGACCGCTTTTTCGAGCTCCCCAACGGCAACTTCTCCCGCTGGAATGGCGGGTTTTAAAGGACACGGAGCCGGGGCCTAACATCGCCCGGCGCGGCTTAAACGGCTGTGGGACTTACCATCGCCCGCCGGGGGCTTTAACATCGGGAGCCCCAGTTCGCCTCGACGCTGCAGTTGGACTGCTGTACCGCGGGAGAAAAACAAAGGGAAGAGATAAGACTTTGCATCCCATCACAGTGAGGAGGTGTTGGATATTCACTGTGATGGATGTTTATGTAAACTGTGTTAAGTGTGGGTCTTGGGTTTTTATTGTAATGTAAGACTGTAGATAATGCAATTTTGTTCAAACCAAGCTGTTTGAATAACAATAAAAGGCATTCTATTCTATTCTAAACAAACCACATTTTCATTTTCAAACCACATTTTCATTTTCAAACTTCATTTACAAACATTTACAGGAGAGAGAATCTCAACATTTTGTAAAAATTAATAAGTCTTTTATTTTTCATCAATGGGAAAAATCCTCTTGCCATGACAGCTGGAGTTGGACTCTGAGTAAGATGGCCAAAAATCACAGCCGTAAGTGGTAGCATACTTTCTAAAATCAATACACAGTGGAAACGGGAAGTGGTCAAGTTTAGATTTCTAATTATATAGATTAGTACAGTTTAGATGTATAGAACAGAAACAGACCCTTCAGCCCACCGAGTCCACAGCGGCCAGCAATTCCCGCACATTAACTCAACCCTGCCCACACTAACGACGATTTATACATTTACACCAAGCCAATTAATCTACAAACCTGTACATTTGGGAGGGACCTGAAGATCTTGGAGAAAACCCATGCAGGTCAAGGAGAAAACGTTCAAACTCCATACAGACAGCACCCGTAGTCAGGATCGAACCCGGGTCTCTGGCACTGTAAGTGCAACAACTCTACCGCTATGCCACCTTGTCGGCCATGATGAATTTGTTATTCAGAACGACATAGTTCTGCAGGTACAGGTGGAGAGTACATTGTAGTTACTGTAAAGGAGTGGAGTCTGACACACTGTAACCTTTACTGAGTCTTTAATTAAGGCACATGTGGTTAGTGGTTAGTGGTGTTGAGGTAGCTACATTATAGGCTGCATGCATAAACCATCTACAGTTACCATTCACCCTAATGATTGCAGATAAATTTGTGTTCACCTCGCCACATCTTGTTTCAACTCTCCTACAGGGAACCTCAGTGGGGGTTCCACTAGGTCTTCCCCTTCCTCTGTTAGCCAGATGACCCCAGCTAATCTCCACCCATACAATAGTCCTCATGCCCCCCACCTCTCTGAGCACCCACCATCCCCCCACCAGACGTCGCCTCGGCCTGCCTTCCTCACCTGCCTTCCTCTGACCCCAACCTCTTCCCTTGCCGTGTGTTCTCCATCCCCCCTAACCTCCCCCTTTCTGATACGGAACTCAGCAGAGGCCTCACCTTTGATCCCCTCTGTCCCCACCTCAACAAATTCCGGGTCCGCCACGATGTGGAGCTCTTCTTCTGTCGCCTCCGCCTCCGGGCCTTTTGCAAAGGGAAGGAATCCTCACCACCCAGTGATGACCCCCGTCTCCCGCTTCCAATGGACTCCCTCCTCTTGGACTCCCCAGGAAGGCCCTCTACCTTCTTAAGACCTTCTAATTTCAGATAGGCCTTGCTTTCTCTCTCCATCCCCTCCCCATGCTCAGTTCTCCCACTATACTGTCTCCGACTACATTCTATATCCCACCCCCTCCCCTGACATAGTCTGAGGAAGAGTCTCGACCCGAAACTTCACCCATTCCTTCTCTCCAGAGATGCTGTCTGCATACTGCCTGCTCTCCAGAGATGCTGCCTGCTGAGTTACTCCAGCTTTCTGTGTCTATCTTGTTTCAACTCTAACCAGGTCCAAATGCTCCAGAGCTACAAAGGGTTGTGATAAACCATAAAGCTAATGGGCTTGCTCCTGCACAATCATCAGTGGACCTACACATTCAAGAGCTCCATCCACTGATCCCTTGTGGAGACACCCCTTATATTGAGGAGCCTGGTTCTTCTTTGAGAAACGTATTTTCAAATGGAGAAAAGGCAAATGATAGAATGCTGTCCACAAATTTCCTCTTCACATACAACCACAGTTAGGAACACTTTTACCTTATTATTTGACTACTTCCACTTTCTTTAAATTAAACTTGTAACCATGGGCACTCAGAATGTCCCAAGTATGTCTGCTCTTTCGTTGGGTACATCAAACATTCCTTGTTCTAAATGGACAATGGCACCCTCCCCCAACACCTTCTCCACTACATTGATGACTACATCAGGGCTAGACCCACCCATGCAGCATTTGTTGATTTTATCAACTTTGCTACTAACTTCCACCCTGCCCATAACTTCACTTGGTCATTTTCTGACACCACTTTCCCCTTTTACAAACTCTCTCTTTCCGATGGAGATGTTGCCAAACTGACTATCGATCAGCATCTAACATGAACCCACTGACCCACAGTTTTCTCGACTACACCTCCTCCTTCCCTGCTTTTGCAAGCGTACCATCCATCCCCTTATCCGTCTCCGTTACATCTGCTCGCAAACTGTGGCTTTCTACTCTAGGACATTCAAAATGTCCTCTTTCTTTAGTGTATGTTGTTTCCCCGTTATAGATGGATCCCTCACCCATGTCATCTCTGTGTCCCTTGGCAATGCTCCCACAATCCTTTCCCCAAGATGGCACAATGATGAAGTTCCCTTGGTCCTTCCCTTTCACTCCACCAGCCTCCTTGTACAACACATCATTCTCTAACATTGATGCCATTTTTAATGTGATCCCAACACGAGTATTATCATCCCATCCCCACCCGTTTGAGTAAAAACCTCTGCCTCATCCTCCACACACAAACTGGAGGAACAGCACCTCATATTCCTCTTGGCTAGCTTACAATCCAGAAATAACATTGAATTCTTGATTTTTAAGTAACATTACCTGCTTCCTATTCTTTCCCCCTCTTTTGACAGTTTCCCACTTGGGTGAACAATCATTTCTCCCCTTCTTTTCCCTTTACCCTCTCCACCTCCAACTTATATTTCTTCTGTCTTCACATCTCACCCCTCATCTTACACCTTATCATCACCATTTCAACTCTAGATATTGTCCAATCCCCTCACCTGCATGTTATAGCACCATGTTTTTGGAAAGATGTTGCCAAGCTAGAAAGAGTACAGAGAAGATTTGCGTGGATGTTGCCAGAACTAGAGGGTCTGAGCTATAGGGAGAGGTTGAGTAGGCTGGGACTATTCCTTGGAGCGCAGGAGGATGAGAGGTGATCTTATAGAGATGTGTAAAATAATGAGAAGAATAGATCAGGTAGATGCACAGAGTATCTTGCCCATAGGTGAATCGAGGACCAGAGGATATGGGTTTAAGATGAAGGGGAAAATATATAATAGGAATCTGTGGGGTAACTTTTTCACACAAATGGTGGTGTGTGTATGGAATATGCTGCCAGAGGAGGTATTGAGGCAGGGACTATCTCAACATTTAAGAAACAGTTTGACAGGTACATGGATAGGTCAGGTTTGGAGGGATATGGACCAAACTAGTGTAGCTGGGACATGTTGGGCGGTGTGGGCAAGTTGGACCAAAGAGCCTGTTTCCACACTGTATCACTCTATGACTCTGTGACCTGCATCTACCTATCACTTGCCAGGCTGTGTCCCGCCCCCACCTCTTTGTCCCTTCTACTGCCGTCAGTCTGAAGAATCTGTCTGCGATCAGACAGCATCTGTGGAGAAAAGGAATAGGTGACGCTTCGGGTCGAGACCCTTCTTCAGAAGAAAAGCATTGACCCAAAACGTCACCTATCCATGTCCTCCCGAGATGCTTCTGAGTTACTCCAGCATTTTTTTTGTTTTTATTGTAAACCAGCATCTGTAGTTCCTTTTGTCTATTTTTACCTTAGTCTCCTTGATTGTCTGACTAGTTGCTATTGTCTGGGTATGTTTTCAAATAGCTTCATAGATTGGGGTATCATGAAATTTCAAAATGAAGATGGGTGATCCCATAACAGGGGGCAAATCAGCCTGTACATTTTAGACTAATTCCTTGCACTTCATACTTAAAGAAGGCTCCATAGCACCACAAAACAGCAACCTCCCAACAGAAGATAGACACAAAAAGCTGGAGTAACCCAACGGGTCAAACAGCATCTCTGGAGAAAAGGAATAGGTGAAGTTTCGGGTCAACGCCTTTCTTCTAAACAAGGGTCTCGACACAAAACGTCACCTATTCCTTTTCTCCAGTGATGCTGTCTGACCCACTGATTTACTCCAGCTTTTTGTGTCTATCTTCGGTTTAAACCAACATCTGCGGTTCCTTCCTGCTCACAACCTCCCAGCAGCATCTTTAAGTCCTGTGAAACGGGGAAGAGAATGTAATAAAATATTACCTTGATGGGCTTCTGATGTTTATTGAAAAGGGAACTTTTATTTTCACAATAGATGAGAAGAGACTCATGTGAACGCATACACCAAAATAGAAAGCTGGTTGATATTCTGCAGATTCTGAAGTCTTCAATATAAAAACAAAACTGAATAAAGCAAGTACATTTTTTTGATGGTTTTCTTTTCAAGAAGAAAAATCAATAAGTTGGACATTTTCCTTAAACCCATTTTAGTGTAAGTGACAAGTAGGTTCAGTTAAAGTACAAAATCAAATCAGGGAGCAGAGGATACAGGTGGTTTAAGATTTGTTAAATTCATCATGGGCAAACATTTCAGGTTATTGCTTCATTATCTACTGCTGCAGACTGTTGCAATAAAAGTCCCTTTTTAATAAACATCAGAGGCACATCTGTGTAATAAATCAATGGTCGACACAACTGACAAGACATTATTAGTGGAAGAAAAAAGAACTAAAACAAATAAATCAGTAGATCGAAGAAGATTTGAAATACCATGAGAACTGGTATTTACTGCAACCAACCTGCAATTTGCAGTGAGGCATAACATATTAACTGATTAGAAAATTAATTTAATAATGCTTCCCATTTATTCTTCAGCAGAATTCTTCATTCTGATTTTATAACACGGAATTGCCTCTGCCTGCTGCAGATTAGCAATGTTGTGTTGTGCTGAGTCGCTCACACAGTTTAAAATGGCGATTCTTTGCAATGAAGTCCTGCCAGGGTTGACCTAATTAACAGGATGGCCATTTTAAAGCACACACAGCACATTGTTAATTTGCATCGACGGGGACCACACCGCCAAGATGGAGGAGGGGCGTGGAACATCGAGGTCGGAGACCATGGGGGCCCAGGTGGAGGTGCCACATCGCCGAGACCAAAGGGGGGGCCCCGGCGTTGGGGGGACCGTCAAAAACAAGAGGGGGAACTCAGAGTGGGGGACCACCATGAACAAGAGGGGGAGCGGTGGGGATGGGGGTGCGAGGGGGGACGAAGAAGAAACCTACAATATTTAAGGGTACTTTGTCTAGGAAGAAACTGCAAATGTTGGTTTAAGCAGATGCTACCTGTCCCGCTGAGTTACTCTAGAATTTTGTGTCTATATTTCGTAACTTTGTCGGCACCTTGTGGCAACTCTTTTGTGCACTCTGTGTGTGTGCAACAAATGAGGAATTTCACTGTATCTTCATGGTACATGTGACAATAAAGTATCTATCTATCTGTCTATCTGTCTATCTGTCTATCCGTCTGTCCGTCTATCTATCTATCTATCTATCTATCTATCTATCTATCTATCTATCTATCTATCTATCTATCTATCTATCTATCTATCTATCTATCTATCTGTCTATCTGTCTGTCTGTCTGTCTGTCTGTCTGTCTGTCTGTCTGTCTGTCTATCTATCTATCTATCTATCTATCTATCTATCTATCTATCTATCTATCTGTGTATCGCTGGTTTTTACCTGCAGACTGGATCACATCAATAGACTATATCTCTGGTTCTCCATCCACAGACACGTGACCTGCTGGGTATGTCTAGCAATTTCTGTTTTTACTGAGGATGAATGTCGTGCTTTAAATAATACATATTCTGGGTAAATATAAACTTTATCCTTTTACATGAAAATACCATTACAATTTGTTTTGGAAAATTAAGGGGCTGTGGCGGCTCCCAAGGGTCGCGCCATCATAGCTGTCGAACCCCTCGGCACGGGAGTGGTTCAGTCCGGAGGCGGCCCTTAACCAGAGGGTTTAAAGGCAGGGGTTTGGGTGCCATCTTTCTCTCGTTTGGACCTCCCTACAACCGGGAGGAACATAATTAAAGGTGCCTCTCAAAATACTTGACTCCTCTCTTCCTTTTTGAGACCCACGCACCACATTGGTGACCCCGACGCTCCATTGTCGTCATGATGGAGAAAGAAGAATGCCCTACATCCTCACAGGCCGGCCAGGCCGTGTCTCTGGACGCGGTCTCGGTGAAATTGCCCAACTTCTGGACCACCCGGCCGCACATCTGGTTCCAGCAGGCGGAGGCCCAGTTCAACCTGCGGGGCATCACGGTCGATGCCACCCGCTTCTATTACCTGGTGGGAGCCCTCGACCAGGACACGGTCGAGGAGGTCACGGACTTCCTCGCAGCCCCCCCGGCCACCGATAAATATCTCGGCCTTAAGGAGCTCCTGCTCCAAATTTATGGACTAAGTAGGATGGAGCGTGCTGCTAGGCTCCTTCATATGGAGGGCCTAGGCGACCGTAGGCCATCTAGCCTCCTAAAGGAGATGGTGGCTCTACTGGATGGGCACACGCCGTGCCTGATGTTCGAGTATACCTACTTCCATCTGCTGCCGGCCTACATCCGTCTTCAGCTAACGGACGCCTCCTTCGCCGACATCAGGGCCCTCGGGAGGCGCGCCGACGCGCTGTGGATGGCGCGCCCTGATGACGTCAGCAGCCACGGGGACGCACTAAGGACGATGCGCCCTGATACGTCAACGCGCTGGCCGTCGGCAGGCGCGCCGATGACGTCACCCCGGCAGCTCCCGATTTCCTCCGGTGGGGCGGGGGAGCTGTGGAAGGAGTGACAGCTCCAGCCCGACGGTCCGTAAGATCGCCCCCCCCCGCGGCCGTGACGGGTACTGCACCTGCAGTCCAGCACCAGCAAGCTGCAGGCACCACCAACAGGAGCCGGCAAGCTCCAAGTAACACCAACATGAGGCGCTGGTGCTACTTCCATCAGCGCTGGGGTGCTGCAGCACGACAATGCCGCCAGCCGTGCACGTTCCCGGGTAATGCCTGGGTCGGCTGCCAATAGTTCCCGCGGTGGCCGGCCAAATTCACCGCCTCTTCGCCTGGGATCGGCGTTCCGGGACCCGCTTCCTCGTTGATACTGGAGCGGAGCTCAGCGTCCTTCGCTAGCCAACATTCGTTCCAGTAAGCGGGGGACCGTCCTCACCGCGGCGAATGGCAGCCCCATCCGCACGTATGGAGTGCGCATGGTTCCAATCGTGTTCAGCTCCTGCCATTTCTCGTGGCAGTTCACCATTGCTGATGTCTCCCAGCCATTGTTCGGGGCCGACTTCCTCCGGGCGCATTCCCTCATGGTGGACGTCAGGCGTCAGCGCTTGGTCAACGCCGCTACGATGGAGCCGATCACGTTGCGTCTGGATCAGCCGGTGGGACGGCCCCTGTCGTCCGTGGACTCCCGCTTTGCACGGATCTTGGCCGCGTTCCCGGACATCCTGAATCCACAGTTTCGGTCATCGACCCCCAATCATGGAGTGGTACATTTTATCCTGACTACCGGCCCATCTCTCCACGCACGAGCACACCGACTGCCGCCGGCAGGAATTCCGCACGATGGAGGCCTTGGGAATCGTCCGCCCTTCAAGCAGCCCATGGGCGTTCCCACTCCACATCGTCCCTAAGGCAAGCGGGGGCTGGCGACCTTGCGGGGATTACCGATGGCTGAACGCCGCAACAACAGCGGATCGATACCCCGTACCCCACATCCAGGACTTCACCGCCCATTTGGCTGGGGCCACAATATTTTCAAAAGTGGATCTGGTACGGGGTTATAACCAGATCCCGGTCCACCCGGATGATGTACCCAAGACGGCGATCATCACGCCATTCGGACTTTATGTGCTCACGCGGATGCCGTTCGGCCTCAAGAACGCTGCGCAGGCTTTTCAACGCCTAATGGACGGGGTTTGTCGCGACCTCGATTTCGTATTTGTTTACCTGGACGACATCCTGGTGGCCAGCCGCTCGCAGCAGGTGCACTGCGCCCACCTTCGGCAGCTCTGTCAGCGGCTCAGCGAACATGGTTTGGCCATCAACCTCGACAAGTGCCGTTTTGGGGTAACCGAGATTGACTTCCTCGGCCACCGCGTGACTGCGCAAGGCGTGGTTCCCCTGCCTGACAGGGTCGACGCCATCCGTCGGTTTCCCCGCCCATGCACGGTCACGCGGCCTGCAGGAGTTTGTCGGTATGGTGGCGTTTTACCATCGTTTCGTGCCATCCACGGCCCACATCATGCGGCCGCTGTATCAACTCCTGGCGGGTGGGCAGAACAAGAACGTTGAATGGACCCACGAGGCAGTGGCAGCATTTGGCGGCGCGAAGGAGGCCCTTGCTCGGGCCGTACTGCTGGTGCACCCGCGGGAAGATGCCCCGACTGCTCTCACGGTGGATGCCTCGGTGTCGGCGGTTGGTGCCGTGCTGGAGCAACTGACGGGCGGAGGTTGACAGCCCCTGGCCTTCTTCAGCCGGCACCTCAACCGCGCGCAGACGAAATACAGCGCGTTCGACCTCGAGCTCCTGGCTCTGTACCTGGCAGTGCGCCACTTCCGCTACTTCCTGGAGGGCTGCCCGTTCACTGCCTACACGGACCACAATCCGCTCACTTTTGCCCTGGCAAAGGTTTCCGACCCCTGGTCCGCACGACAGTAGCGGCATTTGGCCTACATTTCGGAATATACTACTTCTACCCGTTACATCGAGGGGAAGGAGAACCGGGTGGCCGACGCATTTTCCCGCCCCGCTATCAACGCCGTTTTCGAGGTGGTGCCCGGAATTGACTATTCTGCCCTGGCAGAGGCACAGCTCACGGACGATGAGATGACCGGCCTCCACCTTGAGGATGTCCCTCTCGGTCCTGGACGAGCGACGATCCTGTGCGATGTTTCGTCCGGTCAGCCGCGCCCCATCGTCCCTGCCGCCTGGCGCCAGAGGGTGTTCGAAGTCATCCACGGACTGTCTCACCCATCAATCCGGGCGACAACGGCACTAGTGGCTGCTCGTTTCATGTGGCACGGTCTGCGCAAGCAGGTTGGCAATTGGGCTCGCACCTGCATTCCGTGCCAGATGGCGAAAATCCA
>NC_045980.1:3526674-3655348 GCF_010909765.2 Amblyraja radiata
CAGATGAAGAGGGGAAAACAAAACTGAGCCAATATCATATATGGATAATGTACTGCAAATATAGTCTGAAGAAGGGTTTCGGCCCAAAACGTTGCCTATTTCCTTCGCTCCATAGATGCTGCTGCACCCGCTGAGTTTCTCCAGCATTTTTGTGTACCTTCGATTTTACAGCATCTGCAGTTCCTTCTTAAACACAATAGTCTGTTAGTCAGTTACTTTATTGTCATGTGTGCCGAGGTACAGTGAAATATTTTGTTGCGTGCTATCCAGTCAGCGGAAAGATAATACATGATTACATTCGATCCATTTACAGTGTATAGATACATGATAAGGGAATGATGTTTAGTGCAAGGTAAAGCCAGCAAGGTCCGATCAACGATAGTCTGCGGGTCATCAAAGAGGTAGATAGTAGTTCAGTACTGCTCTCTGGTTGTGGTACGATGGTTCAGTTGCCTGATAATAGCTGGGAAGAAATTGTCCCCGAATCTGGAGGTGTGCATTTTCACACTTCAATACCTTTTACCCGAGAGGGGAGAAGAGGGAGTGGCCAGGGTGAAACTCGTCCTTGATTATGCTATTGGCCTTGCCGAGGCAGCGTGAGGTATAAATGGAGTCGATAGAAGGGAGGTTGGTTTGTGTGGTGGTTGGGCCTGCGTCCACAATTTGCTGCATTTTGATGTAACGACAGAAAACGAATTATCGAAAGTTGGAGAATTAAGTATTGAGGAAAGATCATCATGGAAATATCATCATGGAAGATTTGGTAATGTCCCTCAGGCTTACTTTGGACCTCGTTATAATAGTGTGGGGCAATTTTGTCAGAGTACAAGATAGGGTGGAGAATTATAATAGCAGGCAAAAGGTAGCTCAGGGTTTGATATTTGTTCCATGCCTATGACAATTAATTGTGTATTACTGATTCAGGGTAATACACAGAATGACACAAAATGCAGGAGTAATTCGGGTGGCACGATGGCACAGTGGTAGAGTTGCTGCCTTGCAGTACCAGAGACCCGGGTTCGATGCTGACAATGGGTGGTGTCTGTATGGAGTTTGCACTGTATGTTCTCCCTGTGACCACGTGAGTTTTCTCCGGATGCTCCGGTTTCCTCCCGCATTCTAAATACGTGCAAGTTTGTCGGTTAATTGGCTTCTGTAAATTGTCAGTAGTGAAGGATCGAGCTGGTGTACAGATGATTGCTGGTCAGCGTATACTCAGTCGGGAATGGCATGTTTCCGATGGCACCACCAGCAGTAAGTAATTACTTAATACAGAGCAAATGTAATTACAGAAAGCTTGTGTCCTCATTAAAGAAAATAGAAATATATGTTGAATCTCTCTGTGACTAATCTTGTGTTGAATTTGTGCAATCCTGGCCTGTCTCATCACTCTACAACTGCAGAGCTCTGCAGAAACTGTCCATACTCATTTCTCTTTAATATCAGGCCAGTTAAAAATAATTCAGTTGCCCTTGACAGCAACCCAACTCTCAAAGGTTAGCTTTGTTTAATAGCTGTTATGAACAAAGGGCCATGTTCTCGTTCTCCAGTTGCCCTCAGTAAGACATTGACAACCTCAATCCCATGTATTCCCCAGAATAACCTTGGCTTCATACCTCATGTCACCTCTCTGACCCTCTTGAAAACTTAATACCAACTTAGTTTTCTCCTTTCCAGTTCTTTGATATAAAATATCTATATTACTAAAAGTAAGATCTTGACCGCTTTTGACTCACTGCGATGTGATTTCCGAGAGAACGCCGCCACTTACATCCGTCATTTTTGCCCACCTCGCTCAGAGCCCCCCTCCGCCAGACTGGACCAGAGGATTTTTCCCATCGATGAAAAATCAGAGAGATATTAACATTTTTAAAAATGTCACAATTCTCTCTGCTGCACCTGCTGTTGGGAGAGGGGAGGGACTATAAAATCCGGAAGTGGTGTGCCTCACTGCAAGATGGAGGAAGCGAGAGGGTCACGTCTTCCTGAGCTCTGAATAAAACTGAACACATGTCTACTTAACTGTGAGTGCCCTTAATGTGGTTCAAAAATGAAAATATGGTTGGTTTGAAGTAAAAAGGCACTGCAAATGGTTATTTGGGGGATTTGGGTTGAAGTAAAAAGGCACTGCAAATGGTTGTTTGGGGGATTTGGGTTGAAGTAAAAAGGCACTGCAAATGGTTGTTTGGGCGTTTTGAGGTTGAAGTGAAAAGGCACTGCAAAGGGTTGTTTCGGCGTTTTGGGTTGAAGTGAAAAGGCACTGCAAAGGGTTGTTTGGGGGTTTTGGGTTGAAGTGAAAAGGCACTGCAAATGGTCATTTTTTTAAACTTGACAACTTCCTGTTTGCACTATATCGGTTTTAGATAAAACGCTACCACTTACGGCTGTGATTTTTGGCCATCTTACTCAGTCCCCCTCCGCTCATCAGTTGCAGAGGATTCTTCCCATCAATGAAAAATAAAAGTGTTATTAGTGTTTAAAAAATGTTGAGAATCTCTCTCCTGTCAATCACGGCATAAAGGCCACACCTTTTCCGGTGGGAGAGCGAGGGATTATAAAACCCGGAAGTGTGGGTGTGGCTCAGTCTCTGCATGATGGGGGACGGAGAGTTCACGACTCTGTCTGAGCTGTGAATCAACTGAACACACTGAATGTCTACTGAACTGGGAGTGTGGTGTTTTGAGTGGTGTTTTGTATGGGTTTTATGGTGGTTTTAAGGTGGTTTCACCCTGCTTGAAATGGTATGAAACTGCATTTGAATATGGTGGCCTTGCACCCTGCGTAAAATGGTATGAAACTGCATTTGAATGTGGTGTCGTTGCACCCTGCTTGAAGTGGTATGAAACTGCACTTGAATTTGGTGGCCTTGCATCCTGCTTGACACGGTAGGAAAATGGATTTGAATTTGGTGGCCTTGCACTCTGCTTGAAATGGAATTTCAAGGAATAGCTGTGAGTCAACTGCCAGCCCACCAGACGTGAGTGAGCTACCAGCACATCAGGCTTGAGGGACTGAGCTGCCACCCCAAGAATCCATTTGGCCCACAATATCCATACTAGCCCTCTGGAGACCAGTAGTCCCTGCAGCCAACAACACCCATACTAGCGCTCCAGAAAGCCCCCCCCCCCCCCACTGTCCACCAATATTGGAATTGGTGCAGAGGTGGAATATTTTGTCGGGGACCAGCCCTCCCGTGTGAACATGGGACCCAATGGGTCTAGTTAACTCTATTTCTCTGTTCACCGGTGCCACCTGCCTTGCTCAGTGTGCCGGAATAACAGAGCGGCTGAGGCAGCACCTCTGGAGGACGTGGATAGACAATGTTTTGGGGTTGGGACCCTTCTTCAGACTGATTGTAATGGGGAAGAGAAAGTGAGGTAAAGAGGTGAGGGTGGGCGGCAAAGCCTGGCAAATTATAGGTGGACACAGATGTGAGGGTATAAACAAAAAGCTGGAGTAACTCAGCGGGACAGGCAGCATCTCTGGAGAGAAGGAATGGGTGACATTTCAAGTCGAGACTCTTCTTCAATCTGAAGAAGGGTCTCGACCCGATCCGTCAATCAGTCTGAAGAAGGGTCTTGACCCAAAACTTCACCCATTTCTTCTCACTGGATATGCTTCTGGGCCCGCTGAGTTACTGTAGAATTTTATGTCTATCTTTGATTTAAACTAGCATCTGCAGTCCTTTCCGACAAATGAGAGGAGTTTTTTCAGGCAGGTTGGTGGACAAAGGCTAGAGGTGAAAGGGATGACAAAAGGGTGACAAAAGAGGACTAAAGGAGAGGAAAAAAGAGACGAGGAGACAAAAGGTTGTTGAGACAAAAGGATGTTGATAATGAGAGAGAGGTTTGAAAGAGCAGTAAAATGTATAGCCAGAGGGAGGTGGAAGGGGACGAGGGATAGGGAGGGGGGGGGAAGGGGATAGTGGGTGAATGTGCATGCAATGGGGTCAGGAAAGTGGAGGGTAGGGGAGAAGAAAGAAAAATGGGGTTTGGGGTTCATCATTGGCGGTCACTCAAAACGATTATGACTGTTCTCACATGGAGGACGCCTGTGCGTGACTTTGTTTAACGTGGGGAGACTGGTGCACAGACAGCCACTCCACGGTCCTTGACAGATCTTGATCAGGATCCAGTGGCATGGAGTCCAAGACGACCGGAGACCCTTTTCTGCTGCAGCCTTCATCCGCCTTCCCAGCCGTTGTGACACTCCACTAAAGTCAGCCATCGTCCTCCGCCTGTTCCACCGTTGAGGTCTTGGTTGGATTGCTCTTTGTCAGAATCCTCTCCCTCGACTTTACCGCCATGGGTGGCCCTGCCAGGAGTGTAGCTCCAGACGGCATCGCTCTCAGAATCTCAGGACCACACAAGCTTCTCCACCACGACAAGGTGACAATCCACCGAGAAGGGTTTGGGGTTACCCAAGCGGAATATGAGACGCTGGTCCTGTAGTTTGAGTATGGCCTCAGTCTGACAATGGAGGAGGCCCAGGACAGTAAGGTCGGCATGGGAATGTGAGAGGTAGTTAAAAAGGTTAGCGACCGAGTGATCCAGCAGGCCTAGAATAAAGGGGAGGCCATTTAAGACTGAGGTGAGAAAAAACTTTTTTGCCTAGCCTATGCTTGGTCTTATAAGAGGCCACATCGGGAGGTGGTCTCGGAACGGCGGATGCTCCTCAAACTATGTAGCATCTTGAACAATACATCTCACTCTTTCCATAACATACTATTCATAGAGTCATAGAGTCATAGAGTGATACAGTGTGGAAACTTCAGCCGAACTTGTCCAAAACGGCCAACATGTTCCAGCTACACTAGTCCCACCTGCCTGCGCTTGGTCCATATCCCTCCGAACTTATTCTATCCATGTACCTGTCTGTTTCTTAAGCATTGGGATAATCCCAGCCTCAACTACCTCCTCTGGCAGCTTGTTCCATACACCCACCACCCTTTGTGTGGAAAATGTTACTCCTCAGATTCGTATTAAATCTTTTCTCCTTCACCTTGAACCTATATTCTCTGGTCCTCGATTCCCCTACTCTGGACAAGAGTTTCTGTGCATCTACTCGATCTATTCCTCTCATGATTTAATACACCTCTCTAAGATCATCCTCCTGCGCTCCAATGAATAGAGACCCAGCCTACTCAACCTCTCCCTATAGCTCAGACCCTCTTGTCCTGGCAACATCCTCGTAAATCTTCTCCGAACCCTTTCAAGCTTGACGATACCTTTCCTATAACATGGTGCCCAGAACTGAACACAATATTCTAAATGTGGTCTCACCAATGTCTTATACAACTGAAACATGACCTCCCAACTGCTATACCCAATACTCTGACTGATGAAGGCCACAGTGCCAAAAGCCTTTTTGGTCAACCTGAGGAGCACCTTCAGCAACAGACTGGTCCCACAAAGATACAGCACAGATGCCACAGGAAAACCTTTTTCCCTGTGGCTATCAAACTGTACAACTCCTCCCATTTCTGTCGTGGAGAACTCCCCCCCCCCCTCATCTTTGCACATCCCTCATCCTGGACTTTTCCACTCGATAATCTAATTTCATGTTTGACCAATATTACATGTGTGCTGTGCAATAACAGATCACTTAAATTTAATAATTAGAATAATGCACATGGTACTGTCAATGCCTTGTAAACAGATGACGACAGATGGCACAATGGGCTAAGTGTTCGGCTGGCAACCGGAAGGTAGCCGGTTCGAATCCCGCTTGGAGTGCATACTGTCGTTGTGTCCTTGGGCAAGACACTTCACCCACCTTTGCCTGTGTGTGAATGTGTGTGAGTGATTGGTGGTGGTCGGATTGGTGGTGGTCGGAGGGGCCGTAGGCCAGATTGGCAGCCACGCTTCCGTCAGTCTGCCCCAGGGCAGCTGTGGCTACAGAAGTAGCTTACCACCACCGAGTGTGACTGAGGAGTGAATGAATAATGCGATGTAAAGCGCCTTGAGTATCAGAAAGGCGCTATATAAATCCCATCCATTATTATTATTATTATCTTTTGACTGGTGGCAGAGCAATTTCCCTCCTGGATCAATAAAGTTGTGTTGTGTCGTATCGTATTGTATCAAGTACCAAATGTAGTAGATGAGGTTAGATGAAGTGCATATGAAGTTTTGTCTCCCCTGGAATGGATATGGGGGCTGGATGGAGGTGCGATCCCCTGGGTTGCAGGGGAAAGTGCTGGGGAATGGGCGGTCTTGGTGGGAAGTGAACCAAGGAGTTCCATGGGAAGTTGTCTCCACAGAAAGCAGAAAGGGGTGCAGATGAGAAAATGTGACTAGTGGTGGCATCATGTGGCACGTTGCAGAAATGTCAGAGAATGAGGCGTTGGATGTGGAGGCTGGTGGGGTGAAAGGTGAAGACCAGGGGAACTCTAACCTTCTTCTGTCAGGAAGGATGGGGTGCAAGAGCAGACTTGTGGGACACAGAGCAGACGTGGGTGAGGTATATATTTGCAACAGCAGGGAGGTAACCATGTTTACTAAAAATAGAGGACACCCTGGATGACCTCAGGTGGAAAACCTCACCTTGTGAGCAGGTGTGAAGGACACAGAGAAACTGAGAGTAGGTAACTCTTGGTACTTGGTCCTCCAAAATATTCCAAATGGAATTTAAACTGGAGGTGATTTAGAAAGAGGTGAGGACGAAGAGGGAGGAGGTGATGGGGATGGGGATGGAGGTGGCGGAGGAAGTAGTGAGATAGAGGGGAAAAGAAAGCGAAGGGGATGAGAACGTGTTGGAGAAAGAGGTGGTGATGGGGAAGTGGAGGCGATGGGGAGGGGGAAATGAAATAGATGAAGGGGGAAAGAAAGTTAAGGGGAAGCGAGAGGGGCAGAAAGTGAAGGGGGGAAGAAAGTGAAGGGGTAGGTTGAGGAAGGAATTGGAGGAAGGGGTTCAGGGAGAGGAGGAAGTACAGGAAGGAGTTGGGGGAGGGGGGAGGGGAGAGGAGGAAGTACAGGAAGGAGTTGGGGGGAAGGGGTTCGGGGAGAGGAGGAAGTACAGGAAGGAGTTGGGGGGGGAGGGAGGGATGAGGGGAGAGGAGGAAGTACAGGAAGGAGTTGGGGGGAGGGGGTTCGGGGAGAGGAGGAAGTACAGGAAGGAGTTGGGGGGAGGGTGGAGGGGGGAGGGGAGAGGAGGAAGTACAGGAAGGAGTTGGGGGGAGGGGGGAGGGGAGAGGAGGAAGTACAGGAAGGAGTTGGGAGGAGGGAGGAGGGGATACAGGGCAGAGGAAGTGGAGGGGACCAAAGCGCTGAGATGACGGGCGGCTACCGGGCAAGACCATGGACAGCGCGGTGTCGTCACGCACAGCAACGGCCGGCAGGGAGAGCAGAGCGCGTTGCTGAGGGAGGGAGGCCGCTGCTTGAGCACCGTGGGGTGCAGACACGGACACGGTATCTCTCTCTCTCACACAAACACCCACTTCCCTACTCCTCTCCTTCTCTCTTCTGCCATCCCTTCTTCCACCTACCATCGCTCCCCCTTCCCTCCTCTGCCTCCCCTTTCTCCTGATCCTGACTCTCTCTCTCCCCCTATCATCCTCCGCCAACCCCTTCCCCTCCGCCAGTTCCTCACCCTTTCCAAGATAGAGACCTTGTAAGAGGTCGGGTGGGAGGAGATGTAGCCCACATTACTGTAGGAGTCAGTGGGTTTGTTGTAATGGAGGTTGGTGTTGGAATGTGAAAGGGAGTTAAAATAGCATGGAGCTCAGGATGGCCATTGTAAATCGATCGCCTAGTCTGCACTTGGTTTGTAGAGGTATAGAGGAGGCCACCAAATTCGGGAAACAAGGTCGAAGGATGTTCATGTGAATCTTTGCCTCCTCACTTGCTTTAGTCTGGATATAACGTGATATAAGGACAAGTCTGAAGAAGGGTCTTGATCTGAAACGTCACCCATTCCTTCTCTCCGGAGATGCTGCCTGTCCCGCTGAGTTACTCCAGCATCTTCCATGTAACCCAGCATCTGCAGTTCCTTCTGACACATCTCCTTTAGTTGCAGGTAAAGTGCCCGGGGTATGTGGGCCAGGTGACGTAGGGATGGGTGGGGAGGGATGAGCAGACCAGGGTGTCATAGAAGCATCCGTCCCCATGGAAAACAAAAATATGGGTGGGGAGGGGAAGATGTAGCTGGTGGTGGGATCTTGTTGCAGGTGACAAAGGATGACCTAGTGGATGTCTAGTCTAGTGGGGTGGGGTGAAGGAGGAGAACTCTCTCTGTTCTGTACAGAGGAGGGTGCCGTCAACCACAATGGAATGGTTTTGAGATTAGATGCCATGCAGATGGAGAAACAGGGAGAAAGGGATAACATCCTTGCAAGAATCAGGTGGAAGACATGCAGGCAAGGTCGCTGTGAAAGTCGGTGTATTTATAGTAAATAGTTTATCTGCTGAAACAGAGTCGGTCAGATCCATAAAAGGGGGAGAGTGTCAGAAATGATCGAAGTGAGTTTGAGAGCTGGCAGAAATGTGGTAGAGTAGGTGGTAACATTGATGTGTTTTACATGGATGCAAGAAGTAGAGTTAATGCAGTCATCATCGTAATGGAAAGGGTGCTGGGGGCCGTACCGGTAAAGGTGTTGATCATAGCCAACAAACAGACAAGTGTTCAACACTATAACTCCCCCTCCCATTCTCACACTGACCTTTCTGTCCTGGGCCCCCCTGGGTCAGGCCCAGTGCAAGTTGGAGGAACAGCATCTCATATTTCGCTTGGGCAGCTTACACCCCAGCGGTGTGAACATTGACTTCTCTAAATTCAAGTAGCCCTTGCTTTCCCTCTCTCTCCATCCCTCCCCGTTCCCAGTTCTCCCACCAGCCTTACTGTTTCCGACTACATTTTATCTCTGTTTGCTTTGTTGTTACCTACTCCAGCTAACAATGATCTATTCTACATTTTCCTTGATCTCCATTCCCTTTGCCCTGTTTTCACACCTTCACACTTCCTCATCTATATATCTCCCTCCCTCCTGACATCAGTCTGTAGAAGGGTCTAAACCCGAAACATCACAACTTCCTTCTCTCCAGAGATGCTGCCTGTCCCGCTGAGTTACTCCAGCATTTTGTATCTATCCTCAGTTTAAACCAGCATCTGCAGTTCCTTCCTACACAAAAGACATGTATACCTTACAATACAATACAATACAATTTAATTTATTGTCATTTGGACCCCTTGAGGTCCAAACGAAATGTCGCTTCTGCAGCCATACATTACAAACAAATAGACCCAAGACACAACATAATTTACATAAACATCCATCACATTGCTGTGATGGAAAGCCAAAAAAACTTATCTCTCCACTGCACTCTCCCCCCCGATGTCAGAGTCAAAGTCAAAGTCAAAGCCCCCGGCGGGCGATGGCGATTGTCCCGCGGCCATTAAAGCCACGCCGGGTGATGCAAGGCCGCACACCGGGTTCGAGATGTTAGAGCCCCCGGCGTGCGCTCGCAGTCCCGCGGCCATTCCAAGCCGCGCGGGGCGATGCTGTAAGGCCCCGCTCCAGGTGCTCTTCAACCCCGCAACTCGGGCGGGAGAAGTCGCCATTGCGGAAGCCCTGAAAAGCGGTCCCCCTCCAGGGACCCGCGGGCTCCCGGTGCCGCCCGCCAAACCCGCAGTTGCAGCCACCGAAACTCCGGGGGTCGGGTCGCATCAGCGCTCCACCACAGCTCCACCCGCTCTGGACTCGGCCAGCTCCGCGACGGTGAGGTGAGTAGTCGGCACCACAGCCCCCGGTCTTCCTGTTGGAGGCCGCTCCTCATTGCAGCCCCAACGACAACGGAGACCCGACAAAGAAAAGGTCGGGTCTCCCGTGCACGGAGAGCTTGGACCCATGAGGGTGACCACAGGTTTGTAGGAAGTGAGAGGAGCCAAAAGAGAGGTTGTTCAGGGTAAGACTACAGTGGTGATGCATTTCAAGTCTTGAAGAATGGTGCCAACACAAAACATCTTCTGTCCATCTCCCTCCACAGCTGTTGCCTGACCCGCTGAATTCCGTCAGTAGTTTGTTATAGGCCGAACTGACAGTTCATTGAAAAGAAGCAGAGACTTAAGTGTTGTTCCATGTCCTTATTTTGGTGTTTCCCCTGACTTACAGGATATCCTAGTGTTCATTCGGAAGTGGCGGCGCTGTGAAACGGCTGCGGCTCGCCTGCAGTCTGTTTGTTTTTACTTTTTTTGTGTTGTTTTTTTTGTCTAGTTCAGTTAAACTTTTGGTTATTAGGTGGTGTTATGTGTGTGGGGGGGGGGGGGGGGCTGAAACAGGACTTTCGGTCTCTCCCTTCGGGGGAATGCGACTTTTTTGTCGTATCCCCTTCTCTTCCCCCGCCTGAGCTGAGGCCTAATGGCGGAGCTGGCGGCCTCCAACCTGCGACCGACCTCGAGGCTCCAGAGGTAGAGCCAGCCAGGACTCACCAACTTCGAGCTGCGGCAACGTTCGGGCAGCGGCACGACTCGGCGCTCCGGTGAGGGCGGATGGCGCGGGGCTGAGACACTCCTGTGTGGGCGGCCCGGCTACCGACTGGAAGGCATTCCCCTGTGGGTGGCCTGGGTCCTGGCTGGAAGGCGCTCCCATGTGGGCGGCCCGGCTCTCGGCTGGAATGCGCTCCCGTGTGGGCGGCGCGGTGCGGGGCTGAGACGCTCTCGTGTGGGCGGCCCGGTGCGGGGCGGAGACGGCGCTCCGGTGGCTGAGGCGGCGTTATGGCGGCGGCGACCTGAATCCGGGGCTCGGCCGCGGGCCAGTGGACGACATCGTCGGGAGCTCGCAGGTCACAGGCTGGTGCCTGTTTTCCGGAGCTCCCGTGGCAACAGCTGCGTCCGCTGGACTGGAGGGCGGCAGCTTCGACCACCCCCGGGCCGCGGAGCTTGAACCGCGGGACTGACTTACCATCGCCCGGTGGGGTATCGCCTCAGCGCAGAGGGAGAAGAGGAGGGAAGAGACAGTAACTCTAAGACTTTTGCCTCCATCACAGTGAGGAGGTGTTTGGTGAACTCACTGTGGTGGATGTTAATTTGTGTTTATTGTGTGTTGTTATTATTACATGTATGGCTGCAGGCAACAACATTTCGTTCAGACCGAAAGGTCTGAATGACAAATAAAGGATTCAATTCAATACAAACGCCCCACTAATGGAGCAAACCCACACGGTCACAGGGGAGAACATGTGAACTCCACACAGACAGCACCAGAGTTCAGCAATGGACCTTGGACTCTGGAGCTTGAGGCAGCTACTCAATTAACTGCACCTATGTGTGTTTGGAAGTGAGATGTAAAGGAGGTAAATCCCTGTGCCTGCTCTGCCTGCACTTAGAGGCAAAGCTAAAGCATTTGAAGCCTTGACAACCTGAGTACAGAGTTAGGTGATAGAATCATGAGAGGAATAGATCGGGTAGATGCACAGAGCTTCTTGTCCAGAATAGGTGAATCAAGGACCAGAGGACATAGGTTCACGGTGAAGGGGAGAAGATTTAATAGGAATCTGAGGGGCAACATTTTCACACATGGTGGGTGTATGGAACAAGCTGCCAGAGGAGGTAGTTGAGGCAGGGACTGTCCCAATGTTTAAGAAACAGTTAGACAGGTACATGGATAGGACAGGTTTGGTGGGATATGGCCCAAAGGTGGGCAAGTGGGACTAGTGTAGCTGGGACATGTTGGCCGATGTGGGCAAGTTGGGCTGTGGAAAGATATTGCTTTTCAGCGGAGGTATGTCAGCACTGCCCAGCCCATTCATTATTCCAGCTCATCTCAGCAATCTTTAACCAAGTTGTCCCATTTCTTGAATGTTAATAGAATTGAGATATCCACTGAAAACTGTTCTCATTTTTTAGCACTAAGACAGAGGCTTTTCTGACAATGGAAGCAGAACTAAGGGAGAATTGTCACTTTCTGAAAATTATCAATTTGTTCCACCATTAAGGGCCTGTCCCACTTAGGTGATTTTTTTCGGCAACTGCCGGCGACTGTCACAAGGTCGTCAAAAAAATGGCGATTGGACCCCCCGCTACTACAATGTCTATGACAAGCTACGACAACCTACCACCTAATCGACGTCAAGCTACGGCAAGCTAACGACAACTGGCGACCCAATCGTCGCGACTTAGGACGTCCACCTACGACCACACATACACTACCTACAACCTCACAGGCGACAACCTACGACAACCAAAATTAACCTACGTCCACCGGCGACAAGCTATGACAAGCAACGACCCTGCCGGCGGCAACTGAAAACAATTCAGTCGCCGGTACCTCTCGCCGGATGACATAGGTTTACGTAGGTAGTCGCCAATGGAATTCACCAAAGTCAGCACCCTTCGACAACCAACGTCACCTGGCGACAACCTGCGTCATCCTGGCGACAACCTACGACATCACCTACAACAAGAGAGGACAAGCTACGTCAAGTCCACAGTTGCCGAAAAGTTTTGAACATTTCAAAATCCAGCGGCCACCAGAAACGTTACGACTCTTTAGGCGACTTGTGGAGACAACTCACGACCATGCACGCGTCACCCCACGACCATGTGGCGACAGCCTAGTTGCCGATAAAATCGCCTAAGTGGGACAGGGGCATTACTTTTCCTATCCGCTTCTTGTCTTCCCAAACTCTAAGTTCCAGAGCACAGTATATCTCTTTCTGGCACTGAAATAAACAACACTGAAATAAACACATGTTGTTTTTATCCCATTTTAGTGTTTGGTTGAAAAGCTTTGATAGTTTGTCAAGAGGGAGTTGTTTAGCCTGAACTAGGATAGAAGGCTCCTGTGATACTCACAGCATTTCTGAGCGTGCAGAATTAAATAACTAAGGTGAACTGAGCTGTAACTATAAATCAGATTTCAGAACGCTTGGAACCATTTTATCAATATCACAGCTGGTGCCACACACTATGTTTCATTTTTTTTAAGAACCAGAAGAAATAGAAGCACGAGTAGGCCTGTTGGTCCCCTGTGCCTGTTCCATCATTCAATACCATCGTGCCTAATCTTTCATCTCAGTATCAATTTTCAACACTAACCCCGTATCACTTGACTGCCTATCGATCTATTAAAATCTACACAAAGCTCTTCTGGAACCCTGGGATTTAGCCTCCACTTGGCTGGTAAATTCCAAAGCAATTTCTTCTCATCTCCAGACTCCAATGGTAGCCTGCTTATTATGTGACTCCAGATTCTAGGCATCCCAGCCAGGGGAATTATCATCTATGGTGTTAGAACCTGTAACAAGGTATATTATTTAAATGAGATTGTCTCTCTTGCTTCCAAAATTAAGACATCACAAAAAAAATGTGTTTAATTTCTCCTCATAAATCAAATTTCCCCCATTGAGTGAATCAATCTGGTGAACCTTAGAACTTTCTGAATTGCAAGTCTGTACATTGACAGGGAGATCAGACTTGCACACAATATTTTAGGTGTGGTATCACCAAGACGTTATCTAATTGGATCAAGTGGCGGCAAGGTGGCACAAAGGTAGAGTTACTGCCTTATAGCGCCAGTGACCCGGGTTCGATCCTGACTAAGGGTGCTGTTGTATGGAGTTTGTACGCTCTCCCCTTGACTGCATGGGTTTTCTCCGGGTGCTCCGGTTTCTTCCCACATTCCAAAAACATGCATGTTTGTAGTTCAATTGGCTTCTGTAAATTGTTCCTAGTATATACTGTAGAACTAGTGTTCGGGTGATTGCTGGTCGGTGCAGAATCAGTGGGCCCAAGGGCATGTTTCCACACTGAATCACTAAACTAAACTAAACTAATCTTAGCTAAACTAAACATCTTTAATGTTAAGCTCAAATCCTTTTTAATAACATCGAAATAACATTTTCTTCCTAATTACTTGCTTTACCTAGATATTTTCAGTAATTAAGACACGATGATGCCCAAGTTCATGTGAACACCAACATCTTTCAACTTTTCACCATTTCACTAAACGACAAGAAGAGCAAATGGAAAGCCCAAAAGAATGGCCTACCACAAGGCAGCGTACTGGCCCCCCTCCTCTTCAACATCTACACCAACGACCAACCACTTCCCCCACAATGCCGCCGCTTCATCTATGCTGATGACCTCTGCATCACCACCCAACAGGAGAACTTCCAGAAGATCGAGTCTGTCCTGGAAAGCGCCCTCCAAGAGATGACAACCTACTACAATAACAACCACCTGAAACCCAACCCATCAAAAACCCAACTAGGCAGCTTCCATCTTAAAAATCGAGATGCAGGAAAACAACTGAGCGTCTCATGGGATGGCCACAAACTCTCCAACCACTTCCACCCCGTGTACCTCGGAGTCACACTCGACATGACACTCTCTTTCAAAACCCACCTTCAGAACACCAAAGCCAAGGTCAACACTCGCAACAACATCCTGCGCAAACTGGTAAACTCAAAGTGGGGCGCTGATCCACCAACCATCCGTGCAACAGCCCTAGCCCTGTGCTTCTCCACAGCTGAATACGCGTGCTCAAGCTGGAGCCGCTCCCACCACACCAAACTGGTTGACACAGCCCTCAACGACACCTGCCGCATTATCACGGGATGCATAAAGACAATGCCAGTCCCGTGCCTCTACGCCCTAGCTGGTATTGCCCCCCCCCCCATATCAGACGATCCATCGTCGCCCAAGACGAGCGGAGAGCACAGGAGATCGATACCAGGCACCCCCTGCACGGACACACAGCACCTCCACCCCGACTGAAATCCAGAGCCAGTTTCTTGCAGACAGTCCCACCTCTCCAGACAACCAAAGAAACAGCAAGGACCAACATCTGGAAAGATGAATGGAACCAGCTCAACACACGAGCCCACGACTGGATGGAGAGAGGAATCACTCCGACTGAATGCCTCGCCAGCGGGCACGACCCCCCATGGCCAACCTGGAAGACCCTCAACAGATTACGAGTGGAGCAGGGGAGGTGCAAAGCACTTATGAAAGCATAGAACTACCAGGCAGAAGACACATGCAGCTGTGGAGCAGTACAGACAATGTCCCACCTACTGGAGTGTGACAACGCCCCCCAGTGCAGCCCCCAGGACCTGGCTGAACCGACCCGACCAGCTGTGACCTGCGCCAGATACTGGCAGAACGACATCTGAGATTGCAACGGACTCGAAGAAGAAGACAATTTCAAAAATACTTATTATTTATTTCTCTAAGTGGATGATCTCATACTTGTCACACTGTATTCCATGTCCATATCCATTCACTATATCAGAATGAATAAAGGGGAAGCTCTTAGAATAAAAGGGAAGCCATTTAAGACTGAGATGAGAAAAAACTTTTTCACCCAGAGCGTTGTGAATTTGTGGAATTCCCTGCCACTGAGGGCAGTGGAGGCCAAGTCACTGGATGGATTTAAGAGAGAGTTAGATAGAGCTCTATGGGCTAGTGAAATCAAGGGATATGGGGAGAAGGCAGGCACTGGTTTTGATTGGGGATGATCAGCCATGATCACAATGAATGGCGGTGCTGGCTCGAAGGGCCAAATGGCCTCCTCCTGCACCTATTGTCTATGTTTCTATGTAATGATGCCTGGATTATGTGGTATTAGCCACAGGGAGAGGTTGGACAAACTTGGACTGTTTTGTCTGGAATGCCAGAGGGTGCGGGGAGACTTGATGTAGAATTATGTGAGGCATAGATATGGAAGACAGTCAGATTCTTTTTCCCAGGATGGAAAAATCAAATACTAGCAGATATAGCTTTAAGGTGAGATGTGCAGATAAGCTTTTTACACAGAGGGTGGTGAGTGCTAGGAACACAATGCCAGGGTTGGTGGTTGACACAGAGATGTTAGTAGCATTTAAAAGTACTGGATAGGTATATTGATTTGCAGATAGTGGAGGGATGTGGGTAATGTGCAAGCAGATAAAGGATGATCATAGCATCAAGTTCACCACAGCCAATGTGGGCTGAGGGGTCTGTTCTTGAGTAGGAAGGCACTGCAGATGCTGGTTTAAACCGAAGAGTGACACAAATTACTGGAGTAATTCAGCGGGGCAGGCAGCATCTCTGGAGAGATGGGTTTTGGGTCGAGACCCTTCTTCAGACTGAGAGTCAGGGGAAAGGAAAACAAGAGATATAGAGAGTGATATCGAGAGATATAGAACAAATGAATGAAAGATATGCAAAGTAACGATGCCATTGTTAGCTGAGGGCTAGCTGAAAACTAGTTACAGACAATGAGACTCGACAAGACGACTTTGAAGCTGTTCTTGTGTTGTACAGTTCCACGTTCTACATTCTTCTTATAATCCACACTGCTGCATAACAGTTTTATATCGTTGTTCATCATCCAACACTCCCTATCCATCGCTTGAGGCCACTGACATGAGGAGGGCTAAAATTGTATTCACATTTAACGGAGAAATCTAGGAGTACCGGTGCATTTTTCAATGAAAGCTGGGGTTCAGGTATCAAGGATGGTGGAAAAAGTGGCAAGCTGGGCTTCATGGGGAAGGGTTTAAGTACAAAAGGTGAGACATGCTGAGATAGTTGTACCAGTCGTTGGTGAGACCTCACTTGGAGTATTGTATGCTATTCTGGCCACTCATCCATAGCAGGGATGGCAGTAAGTTGGAAAGGGGGCAGGAAATTGACTGGAACATTACCTGGATGTTATTTACCCATATAAACCATATTCCTCCATTCTCTGTGTATTGATATGCTTATCTGATAGTCTTTAAAATACTACTAATATATCTGCTTGAGTTATAGGGAGAGGCTGGGTAGGCTGGGACATTATTCAGAGCATGGAGCGCTGAGGAGTAAACCTATTGAAGTATACTAAAATCATGACAATAGAGAATAGACAATTATCAATAGGAGCAGCATTCGGCCCTTCGAGCCAGCACCACCATTTAATGTGATCATGGCTAACAAGAGGAGTTCAGTATAGGAGCAAAGAGGTCCTTCTGCAGTTGTACAGGGCCCTAGTGAGACCACACCTGGAGTATTGTGTGCAGTTTTGGTCTCCAAACTTGAGGAAGGACATTCTTGCTATTGAGGGAGTGCAGCGTAGGTTCATGAGGTTAATTCCTGGGATGGCGGGACTGTCATATGTTGATAGATTGGAGCGGCTGGGCTTGTATACTCAGGAATTTAGAAGGATGAGAGGGAAACATATTGATACAGGTAAGATTATTAAGGGTTTGGACATGCTAGAGGCAGGAAACGTGTTCCCGATGTTGTGTGAGTCCAGAACCAGGGCCCATAGTTTAAGAATAAGTGGTAAGCCATTTAGAACGGAGATGAGGAAAAACTTTTTCACACAAAGAGTTGTGAGTCTGTGGAATTCACTGCCTCAGAGGCCTGTGGAGGCTGGTTCTCTGGATGCTTTCAAGAGACAGTTAGATAGAGCTCTTAGTGATCGCAGAGTTAAGGGATATGGAGAGAAAGCAGGAACGGGGTACTGATTGTGGATGATCAGCCATGATCACATTGAATGGATGTGCTGACTCGAAGGGCTGAATGGCCTACTCCTGCAACTATTGTCTATTGTCTATTGTCTATTGTCTTTAGTTTAGTTTCGTTTACTCTATTGTCATGTGTTCCGAGGAACAGTGAAAAGCCTTTGTTGCGTGATATATTATTGTTCAAAGGGCGTGGTTACAAACATTTGAATGTGACTGTGGTACAGAAGGATCTGTACCCACCAGCCCACTGCCCTTTGATGGTGACCACACACAGACAGGCATTGAGTAGATAACTCTGTGTACAGATTTGGCAAATCTGTCAAACCCACAGGAAAGAAACTGTCAAAATTAGTCCTTGGGTGTTTGCACTAAATACACAATGTAGTTGCAGATGTTGCATTGTATTCTGCTTTTGCTATTCAAAACCGATGTAAATTAAATATCATAAGGAAAGTACAACACGCAGCCACTGCTTGATGATGCAATAAAGCTTGCTATGAAGGACCAGTTTATAATCTGGAATGATTCCAGGAATGATTGGCTTAGTATATGTTGAGTGTTTGATGACACTGGGCCTCTATTTGCTGGAGTTTAGAAGGTTGAGGAGGGACCTCATTGAAACTCACAGAATAATGAAAGGCATAGATAGAGTGGATGTGGAGGGGATGTGTCCACTTGTGGGAAGAGTCTAGGACCAGACGTCATGGCCTCAGAATTAAAGGGCGCTCCGTTAGAAAGGAGGTGAGGAGGAACCTCTTTGGTCAGAGAGAAGTTAATCTGTGGAACTCCTTGCCCCAGAGGGCTGCGGAGGCCAAGTGAGTGGATATTTTTAGGGTGGAGATAGACAAATTCTTGATTAGAATGGGTGTCAAGGGTTATGGGGAGAAGGCAGGAAAATGGGATTTGGAGGCAGAGATTAGCCATGATTGAATGGGGGGTAGACTCGATGGGCCGAATGGCCTAATTCTACTCCTATCACTTGTAAATTTATGAACCCAGATTATCTGCATATTTTGAAGGTTGCACTACAAGGATGAAAATACTTCATTATTGTTCCCCGAGGTCTCAGTCACATCAATTAGTTCCCTCATTTAGCCAATGTTCATTTAAAATTGCTGGCAGTTCAGCTATAGGATATTTATTCTAAAAGCTACAAATGGATTTTTACATGTTAGGAATTTTTTGTCTTTTGAAAATTGCCACACGGACCTCCTTCGTTATTGTGTGTGGAATTCCTCTGCGGTTATTTCCCATTTCTCTTTAATTCACAATTCCTTTGGCATACATGAGGAGAGGCAAATGTCTTGCTGCAAACCGTAGGTATATGCAGCATGCTGTCTTTAAATGTTTGCCTGGGCATGTAAATCTCTGAACTCTGGAGTCTAAGAGTCCTGGCCTTACACGTCATGTATCCATGTTCTCCAGAGATGCTATCTAACCTGAAGATGGACACAACTTTCTGGAGTAACTCAGCGGAACAGGCAGCATCTCTGGATAGAAAGAATTGGTGATGTTTCAGGTCGAGACCCTTCTTCAGTCTAGGGAGTCAGGGGAGAGAGGAAATTAGATAAGAAAGGGCACAAAGAAAATGTAAGGTGAGAAGACAACAGATCAAAGCCGACAATCTTTTCACACCTTCCATATCTTGTTTCCCATTGAGTTACTACAGCACTTTGGGGTGGAAGATTGCACGTGGTCCGCCCTGTTTCGAGGAATGCAATCAAACCGGCGTGCACAATCAAATAAGATCAAATAGAACAAGTTGTCCCACAACTATAGGCTGTGCATGCCATACACAAGAAGAAGACTATAGCACTTGTTGTTTTTTTTGTAAACCAGCATCTGCAGTTCCTTTTGACTCCATGTCAATCTCTTCATGCATTTGGAAGGCAGCGTTTGTTGGATCTCAAGAACCTGACCCACTCATGGTTAGCCAGAAACAAATAACTCAACACATCTAAAGGGATGATCAAAGATAATCTGCTTGGATATGTCTTTTTCACATCTTACATGTTCTTTGCTCCTTCTTTGGCTTGAGGTTCGCCACCAGTAGTTCCATTTACCAGATGCTAACCTAGATTATTAGTTCCAAATTTAATGGGGGCCTTTAAGTGTAAATGTCATAGGAATTCCCTCAGTGAGACTTTAACAACTCAACAGCAGAAACTCTAAGGTCTGGAACTGGACTCTCAGTTTGAAGAAGGATCTCGACCTGAAACGTCACCCATTCCTTCTCCCCAAAGATGCTGCCTGTCCTGCTGAGTTACTCCAGCATTTTGTGTCTATCTTCAGCAGAAACCCTTATGTTCTGATATGTTTTGAGATGTCCATAAGAGCACCACAGGTACCTGGAATTTTAGCTGGTTGGCTGCTGTTGGTTCAGGCTTGGAAAGGTGGTGCAGGAGAGAGGGACGGATCATTGCCTGGTAATCAAGTTCAATGCAGCCTGCTGTACATCTACCTTTTGCATTCACTGAAGAGAGTTTCCGTCATCTCTGTTACGGGCATCTTTTCTCTGTACCGTATACCCAGGGCCTGTACACCCGCTTCAGAGAAATAGAAGATTCCTTGGCGTTCCTGCAACATCTGCACAGACTCCACAAGTTATGATGCTTCAATTAAACATTAATTGAGTCGCTGAATACGTCCAATTTGTTTCTTCAGCTCAAAGGCAGGTAGGATACTGACTGGATTAGAAGAATGAGGGGGGACCTCATTGAAACATGCAGAATAATGAAAGACCTGGATAGAGTGGATGTGGAGAGGATGTTTCCACTAGTGGGAGAGTCCAGGACTAGAGATCACAGCCTCAGAATTAAAGGATGTTCCTTTAGGAAGGAGATGAGGAGGAATTTCTTCAGTCAGAGGGTGGTGAATCTGTGTATTCTTTGCCACAGAAAGCTGTGTAGGCCAAATCAATGGATATTTTAAAAGCGGAGATAGATAGATTCTTGATTAGTACGGGTGCCAGGGGCTATGGGGGGAAGGCAGGAGAATGGGGTTAGGAAGGAGAGATAGATCAGCCATGCGTGAATGGTGGAGAAGACATGATGGGCCGAATGGCCTAATTCTGCTCCTATCACTTATGATACATTAGCAACCATTATCATCCATTGCCCAAATCTACAGCCAAATAAACAATTTCAAAGTATCCATTGATGGAAATGTGCATAAACACATTTCTTCAAAAGGAATATTGAATATTTCAAAAATGCTTTTAATTTGTGCTGAAATTACATTAGCTTTGTAATGGATTTCCAGTAAGATACCAACAGAAGGTAAGGAACAAATATTTCATTTGGAAAAGGATTTTGGAACATATAATTAGCTGTAACTTAATTTTCACATTGAAGGTGATGGTATAATTGTTTACAACCCATTTCCACACAACTGCATGTCAATTATTATGTTTTAATTACAGATCTCATCATGTATTTAGTCATGTTGTACTGCGATACATGGTCTATTACTCTGTTTAATTAACTAAATGGTAAATGTCAGCTGCCGATTACAAAACTTGTTTGTTAGGGCAGAAACCACCTGGAATAAAACTAGGTTTAAATCACCCATTTGCACAGTTTGTAAAGAAGAGACATTCATGAGCAGCAAAGCTCCAAATCGGATTGCTTTCAGCTACTCTGACGGTGTGGGCATCTGCCTGCTGAAACTACACACTTTGCCAAGGGACTGGGCACTTAAGTAGTTGTGGTTGTGGATTGATACTTTGGAAGTGGTGAAGTGAGGTAGGAGACAAACACCAGACTTGGAATATCGGCATGCTCACCATATTTAGACACAAAGTGCTGGAGTAACTCAGCGGGACGCGCAGCATAATCGGAGAGAAGGAATGGGTGATGTTTCGGGTTGAGACCCTACTTTAGTCTGAAGAAGAGTCTCGACACAAAACATTGCCCATTCCTTCTCTCCAGAGATGCTGCCTGGCCCGCTGAGTTACTCCAGCACTTTGTGTCTTTAATCAGTTTAAACCAACATCTGCATTTCCTTCCTACACTGTTCACCATTTTTGTCCTTTTCCCTGTCCATCTCTTTCCCCCAAATCAGTTCATTAGTATTTGAACAAATACATTTAATACAATTAATCAAAGACCTAATTCAAGATTCATTGCTGTATGGTAAAGATCCCAGAACACTAACCAAGCACTTGGTTCACATATTTTATTCAAGTTATTAACGTTAACTAGTTAATCACCTCCTTGTAACTTGTTGAATGCTGAAAGATTAACGGTGCTTTTAAATTTGCTCACGTACCTAGAATCTTTACTTTCAAAATAGTTCATTAATGGAAGGGACATTGATCTGGCTGTGAACTATATAAATGCATTTACTCTCATGTGCCACAAGAAGAGTTAATCTAGCATGATAAACACAAAGCCAGTCGTGGTGTTCTGACTCTAACAGTGTGTGTGAACAGGTCCACCACTCGTATTGTCTGACCCTCCAGCTCCTTTGGCCATGATGTCTATGCTCTGTCTTGTGTACATTTAGCCCTCGTGAAGCTGAGAGGGATCACTGGAGATGAATGGAACACGTTCTGAATCCTGTAGGAAGGAACTGCAGATGCTGGTTTACACTGAAGATAAACACAAAATGCTGAAGTACTGTAGCTCAGCGAGACAGGCAGCATCTCTGGGTGACATTTCGGGAAGAGTCTCGACCCAAAACTTCAACCATTCCTTCTATCCAGAGATGCAGCCTGTCCCAATGAGTTACGCCAGCATTTTGTGTCTACGTTCTGAAGCCTTTGCATTGTTCCATTAGTCTTCCCCATGTATCATATAGCTTGAGTTAACGCTCCTTCAGTTCTCACCTGGGCTTTGTGCATCATCTAATTATTGGGTAAAGGCGCTGAGTCAGTTAAACGATATGATCTTGTGCTGCTGATTGCAGATTTCTTTCATGGTGAAGACGGCTTTCTGTCATAGTTTTGCCAGAAAGTTAAAGCGTGAATTGCCCCATATCATGTTTGATACAAACCTATGGAGATTTCCACATTAATTCTATCTGTCCACAATATAAGCAATGCTGTGCAGTGTCAGACTCTATGAGGAAGGGCAGCATCACTCTCATCTACAAGCAGGAGAGGGAGATTAAGGATTGAAGCCCCATCTCGTTGCTAAATGTTTCAGTTTAGTTTATTGTCACGTGTACCGAGGTACAGTGAAAAACTTTTGTTGCACGCTAACCACTCAGCAGAAGGACAATACATGATTACAATCGATCCATTTATAGTGTATAGATACATGATAAGGGAATAAAGTTTAGTGCAAGGTAAAGGTTGTAATGTCCGTTCAAAGATAGTCTGAGGGTCACCAAAGAGGTAGATAGTAGTTCAGCACTGATCTCTGGTTGTGGTCCACTAGGTGGCGCCAGCAACAGTCTGTCTGTCCCTTCCTTCTCTGTTGTTTTACAGTATGTGTATGTTTTTAGTGTTCTTCAGCTTCTGTTACGTGGGGGTGGTGGGGGGGGGAGTTGGGGGAAACTTTTTCTAACCTCTAACCTCGACGGAGATATGAATTTTTTCCGTATCGTATCTCCGTCGGCACTGTGGCCTAACATCGAGGAATTTGCGGCCTTTGCTGGAGACCGGCTTCAGGAGCTCCACCGTGGGAGCCTGCGGATTTAACATCACGGAGCTCGCGATCCCTCCCGGGGATCGACTTTGGGGCTCCAAATGCGGGACTTTAACATCGTGGAGCTCGCGGTCTCTGGTTAGAGATCGACTTCGGGAACTCTAAGCCGCTGGAGCTTCGACCGCCCCGATGCGGGAGTTTCGATCGTCCTGACGCGGGGGCTTCCACTGCCGGCTGCGGGAGCTTCAATCGCCCCGACAGCGGATGATTCGACTTCCCTGACCGTGCGAGATTAAAAGAGGAAGAAGAGTGGACTCTATTGCCTTCCATTACAGTGAGGAATGTGGGGAAGCCGCTGTGGTGGATGTTTATGTTAACCTTTATGTAGCTGTGTGTCTTGTTGCTTTTTTTTTGTGTGGCTGTATGGTAATACAAGTTTCACTGTACCTTAATTGGTACATGTGACAATAAACTGACCTTGAAACCTTGGTAGGTGATTCAGTTGCCTGATAACTGCTGGGAAGAAACTGTCCCTGAATCTGGTGGTGTGCATTTTCACACATCTATACCTTTTGCCCGATGGGAGAAGAGGGAGTGGCCAGGGTGCGACTCGTCCTTGATTATGCTGCTGGCCTTGCCGAGGCAGCGTGAGGTATAAATGGAGTCAATGGAAGGGAGGTTGCTTTGTGTGATGGTTGTAAGATCCTGCCCAAGGCCATCGCCAACCAGGTCAAGTCTGCTCTGGAATCCGTGATCCACCCGGACCAAACCTGTGCTGTACCTGGTAGGAAAATCTCAGGCAGCCTGGCACAGCTCAAGGATACCATCGGCAATGTGTAGGACAGAGGGGTTGACGCCCCTCTAATGAGGGAAGGGGGCACATGAGTGGCAATGGTGCCGGGTAAAATATTTGTGAACACTACGTTACGACACAAATGAATGTACGTATACCCACCGAGAATGTCGGAAGAATTTTAGCACAGACCTTGTTTTGTATATAATTTTAATTCTGAATGAACTTTATTTTGATGGAAAAAAATGATGTGAAAGGCAGTTCAAAGCTAACAGGTTCATCGAGAGATGTTTAAAGTTTGGAATTATGTTTGTTATTTGCAGATTAATTCCCTCCACAGGGGTGTGGGATGTGCTGTCACCTCATCAGGCCCACGGCAGCAGTTCAAGAGGATGGCTCACCAACACCTTCTCCAAGGCAGTTGGAATGGGCACCATCTTGCTGGAGACCTCTCCAGACCAATAAATAATAAAATGTAACCGTAAACAGACGTGAAAATATTTAAGAGCAAGATCATTTGAAAGCATCAACATGATTTAATTGTCGCCGTGCAGTGCACTTGAACCTCCCTCATTCTACATTTATGGACCATTAAAGTCCAACTTGCGTGTGACGTTTGATGAATCAGCAACAGAAATGTTACTCAGCAAACACATCGCATTCAGGCCTGCGAGTTTGGAATGAGAAAAACAAGAGAGGTGGTCGTTGCCGATCAACTGGACTCAGACAAGTTGCATTCATTTTCCAGACACACTTTATTTACTAGTGCACAGGAGATCAGCACAATCCCAGTTACTGCACGACTCTGAAATTCCAATTGCAATGTATAACATCTTTTATACAGATTTTGACCCTTGCAATTGAGCGCACTTACTAATTTCTTATCACACATAACAATACGTTCTCAAAACATTAATATACAAATGCAATAACACCAATACAAGTAAACCTACATGCTATTTAATCCTTTATTTAATTTTCTACATCACGAACCTTGTAGTGTGCGTCTAGGAATACCCATCCCAAAACATTGTGGTGTGTGTCAAGGAACACCTATCAGGAGCATTGATGTGCGTGAATGAATGGCGAAAGGTTGTTGTGCTGTACAGCTATCCTAACCTTTGTTATACTGCAGCTTGAACATTGTGTTGTACAGCTATCTTAAGGGTAGTTTACACCCCAGTGGTATGAACATTGACTTCTCTAACTTCAGATAGCCCTGGCTTTCTCTCTCCATCTCCTTCACCTTCCCAGTTCTCCCACTAGTCTTACTGTCTCCGACCACATTCTCTCTTTGTCCCGCCCCCTCCCCTGACATCAGTCTGAAGAAGGGTCTCGACCCGAAACGTCGCCCATTCCTTCTTTCCATAGATGCTGCCTGTCCTGCTGAGTTTCTCCAGCATTTTGTGTCTACGTCAGCTATCTTAACCTTGTGCTGTACAGCTATCTTAACCTTTGTCATCCTGCAGCTTCTACAAGGTGAACAGCAAAGTTTTCATCACCACACCACAGCTGAACCATGAGTTGTTAGACCTGGGGAGCTTTGTGGAATATAGCATTCACACAGCAACTGATGTGGACAGGAAGTTGCTTCAGCTTCCTGTATTCAATTTGCTTCAGCTTCCTACATTCAATTTATGATTGTTAAAAAGCTCCTTTTCTACACGTTGAAAGGTTGAAATATATATTGAGAGGTCCTGCATTTTATATATTCATGATATTCAAAATCATTGCGATGTCGGATTGCACGCTGCGTTACAGTGAATATACGGCACTTCAAGTATTTACAAAGTTCTAACATCTTTAGAGACACAGCACGGAAACAGGCTTTCAGCCGCCGAGTCAATGCCGACCATTGATCACCCGTTCACATTAGTTAGAGTCATAGAGTAATAAAGTGTGGAAACAGGCTCTTCAGCCCAACTCACCCGCACAGGTCAACAATGTCCCATCTACCCTAATCCCACCTGCAGGCGCTTGGTCCATATCCCTCCAAACCTGTCGTATCCATATACCTGTCCAACTGTTTCTTAAACGATGGGATTGTCCCAGCCTTAACTACCTCCTCTGACAGCTTGTTCCATACATCCACCACCTCCGCGTGAAAAAGTTACCCCTCGGATTCCTATTAAATCTTTTCTCCTTCACTTTGAACCTATGTCCTCTGCTCCTTGATTCCCCTACTCTGGGTAAAAGACTCTCTCATTCCTCTCATGATTTTGTATACCTCTTTTAAATCTCCCTCATCCTCCTACGCTCCATGGAATAGAGACCCAGTCTAATCAACCTCTCCCTGTAGCTGACACCCTCTAGTCCTGGCAACATCCTCGTAAATCTTTTCTGAACCCTTTCAAGCTTGACAATATCTTTTCTATAACATGGTGCCCAGAACTGAACACAATATTCTAAATGCGGTCTCACCAACGTCATATACAACTGCAACATGACCTCCCAACTTCTATGCTCAATACTCTAACTGATGAAGGCCCAAGTGCCATAAGCCTTTTTGACCACCTTATCTACCTGCGACTCAACCTTCAAGGAACCATGCACCTGTACTTCAAGACCCTCCTGCTCTACAACACTACCAGAGGCCTACCATTTACTGTGTAGGTCCTGCCCTTGTTCGACGTCCCAAATTGCAATACAACACACTTCTTGTAGCAATGTTACAACATTTTGAGATTTTAAAAATCTAGTCTGTAATTTATCCCATCAGATAAAGCATAACAAGACGTTTACTTTGACACCTAATTCACTTTCATATCTTCAGTATTAAAAATGTTATGGCCATTTTCATACTCGTAAATTAGCATCTTGTTCCCTATTGCTTTTCCATTGACTTAACACAAAAGCTGTGATCGAGGACAGTCAAATGGCCATAACTTTCTTAAAAATTAAGAGAACTGAAAGAAATTTTCAGTTATTGTAGATTGAAGCATTCTGAAACAAATATGAAACAATCTTACTTAGATGACTTGAAATTAAAGCATATAATTAGTTAGTTAACTTATTGTAGCTAATTACAAAATTCAATTACTAGACCTAAACATCTATCAATTTCTTAAGAATAGATTAACATTTTTTAAATAGCCTAAGTGTCCAAATAACATTCACACAAGAATTCACAATATAACATAATTTTTAAATCTCACTGTCATGGATTTATAGGCCAAATGGAAGGAATTTAATGTTTAATACCTGTAAATTAAAGGCCATTTAAATCATCTTGCAAGTGGGTTTTTCTGGAACGCGATCATTTGGAACGTTACGGTTTGCAGTGAATTTAGACCCATATCTGCATGGAAAACACTACCGGTTCGGATGGGGACTAAATCACCGTTTCGCAACTTAAAATGTGAATTTAAGGCATCTTAAGGACCATTTTAAGGATACATATAATTAATGGCTTTATTTTACCTGTCCCGTACCTGAAATCCGTCCCCGTTGTCGGCGTTGACGGCTTTAGAAGCTGATTTTAAAATTACTCCAGCGATGAAATTGTCGGGCAATTAAAAAAAAAAATACACAGAACGCCCGTCGGAACGATTCTTCAGCAAAAGCTTGCACTCCAACCAAATATATTCCAGGACAAGGTAGGAAAAAAACGCATTTTAACCCAGCCCCCCCCCTTCAAAGGCGCCAAAATCGCGCACACGGCCAGTGGCAGAATTGCAGCGCCGCTGAAGGTAAGTATTGTAACATACCTACTTCTCGGTATTAAATTTGTTCAACCATTCCTCCGCCCACCTGGCCAATCAATCCAGATCGTGCTGCAATCGTTCACAACCATCTTCACTATGATATTTCACTTTCTCATTCACTCCATACACAATAAGTGCAATTTTACTGCAGCTAATGTATCTACAAACGTCCTGAAACGTCATCTATACAACAAAGGAGGACCTGGCGTGTGTCTATCTTCGGTTTAAATCAATATCCGCAGTTCCTTCCTACACATTCCATGTCAAAGCCTAATGTTATTCATTTCGACACAGTGTGGCAGATCACAGAGAAAGAGATCATCAATGCATCCACAAATGCAACTGAAGCTTTTCAACGTTTTTGGTCGTTCTTCTGAACCTGTTGCTGTATAACTTTGGTCAAAAAATCAGTGGACTAGAGTGAAGTAAAAATCAACATACATGCCACGTGTCATCATCATTTTGATTTGTCCATGTGTGCTTATTGGATCATGAAATATAAAGAATTTCAACGATTGAATCATATCTGTACATGTAGGAAGGAACTGCAGATGCTGGTTTAAAACGAAGATAGACACAAAAAGATGGAGTAACTCAGAGGTTCAGGCAGCATCTCTGGAGAAATTCTTCAGACTGAAGAAGGAGGGACTCGACCCAAAACGTCACCTATTCCTTTTTCCACAGATGCCGCCTGACCCACGGAGTTACTCCAGCTTTGTGTGTCTATCTTCATATCTGTATGTACGGTATTGCCCCTCTAAGCTTGTAGGACTCTTTAGCATTTAGACACCAAGTTTCCCCGATGAAGATGGAGACACAAAGTATATGGATAGAAAAGGTTTAGAGGGATATGGGCCAAACACAGGTAGATGGGACGTATAAATGGGGCATTTTGGTCAGCATGAGCAAGTTGGGCTGAAGGGCCTGTTTCCATGCTGTATGGCTCCATGACTTTATAAATGTAAATGCGGGTTCACAACAAAAAAATACAAAGTGCTCAGAATGCTCAAAAGACACTCAGCAGGCCAGGCAGCATCTCGAGAAAACATGGATGTGACGTTTTTGATTGGGACCCTTCTTCAAACTGATTATGGTGGGGGATGATAACGGGAAGAGAGGTACAGACCAAAGCACAGCAAGTGATAGGTAGAAGATACAGGTGAGTGTGGTTTTTGATAGGTAGCTGATTGGACAAAGGCCAGAGATGAAAAGACAAAAAGTGCAAAATAAGGATTGAAGAAGCCAGAGGAAGGAATATAGAAGGGGTTGGGGAAGGAATGTGGGGGGTGGGTGGAGGGAGGGAGGGGGGAGAAGGGGAGAAACGGGTGCAAATCCAAGTAGGTCACAGGGAAGTGAGGGGAAAAAGGGGGGAGGGAGAACAGGTAAGGTTGTTTGTAGGTTAGTTAACTAAAATAAGAGAATTCAATGTTCATAGCGTTAGGTTGTAAGCTACCCAAGTGGAATCATAAGGTGTTGTTTCTCCAGTTTGCATGTGGCCTAACTCTAGCAAAGAGGAGGCCCAGGCCAGAAAGGTCAGTATGGCAATGGAAATGAGACTTAAAATGTTTAGCAGTTCCAAGAGACCCAGCAGGCCGTGTTGGGCAAAACGTACACCTACTCTACGTTTGATCTCGCCGATGTAAAATAGGCCACATTGAGAACACCGAATGCAGTAGCTGCAGTTGGAAAAGGTGTAGAAAACCTGTGATAGACACCAAAAGCTGGAGTAACTCAGCGGGACAGGCAACATCTTTGGAGAGAAGGAATGGGTGACATTTCGGATCGAGACCCTTCTTCCGACTGATTCTTCAGAAAACCAGTGTCTCACCTGTAAGTGCTGCTGGGGTCCCTGGATGGATGTGAGGGAGGACATATACAGACAGCTGTCACATGTGAATACCAATGGAAGTCTATCCTTGTTCTGTATGGCGGGAGGAGGAAGCAAGAGCAGAAATATGGGACACATTTCAGGTGCAGGTCCTCGAGGGATCCAACTTTGAGGGCAGGGAAGAATTCACATCGATTAAAGAAAGAGGACATCTCAGATTTTGGGAGCAGATGCGGCTGAGACAGAGAAATGAAGAGTGGGGAAAGAGTCTTGGCAAGAGGCAGGGTGGTAGGAGGGGTAGTCCAGATAACTGTGGGAGTCAGTGGGCTGTAAAGGACAACAGTCGATAGTCTGACCCCTGTGATGGAGACAAATTAATACTAGAGCTTTAAACTGTCCAGTGTTGGGACCTTCAGCCAGAAAAATGCCACACGGCTTTGAACATGGAGAACCATGTTTGAGCAATCTTGGTTGATGACGTCTCTCGTCAAGGTTTCTTGAAGCACTTGAGGTCTCCACATCCAGTGAAAGAATACTTCACCAATTAGAGAAAACAAATAGGAATTTACTTGCTCAAAATGCCCCCTTTATTTTCACAGCCAAACATAAGAATTTGAAAATCACAAAATCACAGCAGCAAAAGACATTGTTTTCAAATCCCTCTGTCAGACTCTGCAAAAAACAGCCGCTCATTAAAATGGCACAATGCTGCCCTGGGCTTTGTTTCCTAACACACCAGTTTGGGATAGTGGAGTAATGGAGGAACAGCACCTCATATTTCGCTTGGGTAGCTTACACCCCAACGGTATGAACATTGACTTCTCTAACTTCAAGTAGCCCTTGCTTTCCCTCTCTCTCCATCCCCTCTCCTTTCCCAGTTCTCCCACCAGTCTTACTGTCCCCGACTACATTTTATCTCTGTACCGCCTACTCTCCTGACATCAGTCTGAAGAAAGATCTCCACCCAAAACGTTACCCATTCCTTCACTCCAGAGATGCTGCCTGTCCCGCTGAGTTACTCCAGCATTTTGTGTCTTTCTTTGTTTTAAACCAGCATCAGCAGTTCTTTCCTACACACCAGTTTGGGGGCTGTGGACAGGTGAAGAACATATTAAACATGAACATGGCATGCCTTGTGAATGTCGTGGACAGGGCAGAAGTTTTCTATAAAACAAATGTCGAGTGCAGCATGTTTACTAATCTTGGGACCAAACACTTTCGCCTTTTCACCTTTCAGTTAATGACAATTTGCTCTCAGTGTAATTTTATGCAAAGGTTTATTGATCGCCCTGATGTCTTTTTTCAGGCAATGTGTGGGAAACATGTTGCAGAATTGCCGTGACAAATGTTTGCTTAAATTGCACCTGACAGACAACACAGTTGAAGACAAAAAAAAACGAAACATACTCACTACGTATATTTGCCGTGGAATCATGGTTTGCAGCTGTGTGTTCACACACACACAATGTGAATCAATGCCTTGCTATAACCATTCATAATTAAGCATGAATAAACGTGCATCATTGCGTAAAACTTCATCATGGGAAACCTTAATATGGAAGTAAAAAAATGTGCACAGCTGAAGAACCATTCTAGCAGCAACACTGATATAGATCCTGTATTGAATGCCATTTTAATGTGTGTTTTCACACGAGCTCCAGGTGTCCTTGAGACTCTTGAAAGGCGCCCATAAATAAAATGTATTATTATTATTATTATTGTTAACTAGAAGTTGATCATTAGTCATTAACACTAGATATTCTATAAATAAGCATCAGTACATTGTCCAGTGGTGATGATCAAATGGAGCAAAGGTCTGAATTAAAAGTTACAGCAAGACACCTACATCAACATTCAGTTGCTCCATTAAGTGCACTTGCGTTCACATAAAGCATAAATGCATAAATGCCATGCACTTAGAGATTTTATCCCAACCTGCAGCACCTGTGCAGAAGACGTTCGTGACAATCAGCAAAATAAGAAATCAGATGCATTACCTCTTGTCTGGGAATGTGTTGAATGGTGAATGTAAACATAACAAAATTAGGACAGAGATAAGGAAGCCTGTTCTTCAGTGGAAAGGTACTGGATGCTGGATTACAATAGTAGATGGAATGTCAATGGCAGACACCCCCACCCCCTACTGTTAGTAGCGTAGAAACGTTGCAGATAATGGGGGCTTATGATTGGCTCAAAGAGGGGGACAGTCTGCTTGAAAGATGAGATAGAATAATGTCACAATGCCCTTATATTATGTTTGACTTGTATTAACCATCTGTTGTTGAATAAGATTAACATAACTAAAAAGTATATTATGACTAATGAAATAATTAATACCCATGTAGTAGATGGTAGTTATAGGAAAACATGTGGCCAAGGATGAAGCATATTTTCATACAGATGTATCAAACAAAAAATAAAAGTTGGTTACAGCACAGTATAACTGTCGGCTAATTCTGCTGCAAAGTCAGAGAACTGGTGAGCAGTTAACTGCCGCCATCTCTCCATGATATCATCCAATAAAGTCTCTTGAAGCTGACCTCGAAGTCTCAATTTGATTTCCCTCTAAGTTAATTTCTTCCACAGTGAAACTGACTAATCATAAACCTCTAGGAATAATGACCTGGATGAATGCATGGGGTTAAGTAATCCTGCATACAAGGCCAATGCTACGTTTGTTCAAGGCATTAGGGAAGCAAACTGCTAAATTATATGAAGGTCATAGAAACATAGAAACATAGAAAATAGGTGCAATTCCCTCGTCCAAATCATTAATATATATTGTAAATAACTGGGGTCCCAGCACTGAGCCTTAAGGTACCCCACTAGTCATTGCCTGCCATTCTGAAAAGGACCCGTTTACTCCTACTCTTTGCTTCCTGTCTGCCAGCCAGTTCTCTGTAGAAGAAGGGTCTCGACCCGAATCGTCACCCATTCCTTCTCTCCAGAGATGCTGCTTGTCCCACTGAGTTACTCCAGCTTTTTGTGTCTATCATGCAATAGACCACTTGAGTGGAGGGAAGACTATGGAGAAGGTGTACAATTGTAATCATGCATTGTCATTCCGCTGACTGGATAGCATGCAACCAAATCCTTTCATTATACCTCGGTACAGGTGACAATAAAATAAACTGAAACTGAAACGAGAGTGCAGACAGCTGCCAGGACATTGTGCTATTAGTAATGGGCACATGGGGCAGGGCTGACAATGGTTAAATTTGCTAGGAATAGAAACGGTGAAGTTGTGGTGGCTCCCAAGGGTCGCGCCATCATACTGTCGAACCCCTCGGCCCGGGAGTGGTTCAATCACGTCTCAAAAAGGAAGCGAGGAGTCGAGTATTTTGAGAGGCACCTTTAATTATGTTCCTCCCGGTTGTAGGGAGTTCCAAACGGGAGAAATATGGCACCCAAACCCCTGCCTTTAAACCCACCGGACGCCACTCCAGAGGCCGTACGAGGGTCCGTTCCGGGTGCTGGAACATGGGCAGACGACTTTTGTGCTGGACATGGGGGGCCGGCCGGAGGCCGTGTCGATTGACCGGTTGAAGCCGGCGCACCTGGACATTGACCAGCCGGTGCTGGTTGCCCAACCTCGGCCTCGAGGGCGCCCCCCTTCACGGCTCCCTCCGCCTGTCACTCCACCTGTCCTCCCGCCGGTCCCTCGACCATTCCCTCGACCTGTCCCTCCACCTATGCCTCCGCCAGCCCCACGATCTGCTGACTTCCGCACGCGGGCCAGCCGGGTCATGCACCCACCGGTGCGTTTCGTGCCTCTGGTTCTGGGGGGTCCTGTGGTGGCTCCCAAGGGTCGCGCCATCATACTGTCGAACCCCTCGGCCCGGGAGTGGTTCAGTCCGGAGGCGGTCCTTAACCAGAGGGTTTAAAGGCAGGGGTTTGGGTGCCATCTTTCTCTCGTTTGGACCTCCCTACAACCGGGAGGAACATAATTAAAGGTGCCTCTCAAAATACTCGACTCCTCTCTTCCTTTTTGAGACCCACGCACCACAAAGTACAAGTATCTCTCTCAGGAGGCTCGATCCTGAAGGAATGTGGGGACAGGCTCATTAAATTATATAGGAATAGATTTTCATCCGACACTAGAAGTCTACAGTGTATGTGCGCCAGTGTCGGATTATCTTGAAAGAGGTTTCAAATAGGAATTGCATGCATAATGACAAATCTATTCATAAGTGTGGCCTGTGCACTGAGGACCTTACTTTAATTTGCAGAACTGTGCAACAATCACATAATGCAACAAATCATGTCTAATCATCTGCTTTTAAATTAAATGATCTCATTGTCAGATGTCAGGGGTTATGAGGAGAAGGCAGGAGAATGGGGTTGAGAGGGAGAGATAGATCAGCCATGATTGAATGGCAAAGTAGACTTGATGGGCCGAATGGCCTAATTCTGCTCTTTCACGTATGAACATTTTGCGCTACTGTGTAGTAAATTAAAACATTGCTCTACATGATAAACTCTCCTTGAGATTGTCTTTGTCAATCAATTGTATTCTCATATTCTTTATTTTACATTTTCCTTTTCTTTTTCGCTCTGTAAGACTTAACTTCCATTGTCCATCAGTTTTAAAATTCATATCTTTCCCAACTGACCATATTACATGTACATTGTAATATCCAATGTTGTGGACCCCAAGAAAGAACTCAATCTTGTAGTCAGTCTCACTTGCACATCGACAATTCCGGACAGCAGTATTGTATAAAATAGTGAGTGGCGGGAAACAAAATGTACCTCTTTGTCCCACATCCAAGGCTATTGTTCCTAACTGTAGGAGCAGGACACTTCCTGCACTGGGCACAAGACTTAAAAATGACCACTCCCTCTCTATCTGTGAGCATGGCTTTGGCACGAGGACATGGGGGGCGTTCTTGCCACTGTTTAATGTCACAGAGGACAATAACGCTGGTACTCCTTATACCAAAACAGCATTTATGTTCAATTCAATTCAATTGGCATCTACTGAAGAGGCATTCCACCGCCTTGTTCAGGTGCCGAATGGTTTCACATATGACAGGCTATTTTTTAGTGGTGCTAGACAATTGATCTCAGACATAATGAGTAATGTAGTAAAGCCTTGTTTTAACAGACTATATGGGGGATGGAATGATGTCTGTTTTTATCGATTGTTCGTTATAACCAAGTAAGGTATTATCATTGTTTGTATGTGCAATGAACTGCAGACAATGGTTGATCCACAAAGTGCCGGAGTAACTTAGCAGGCCAGGCAGCATCGCTGGATTACATGGATATGTGACTTTGCCACTGCTGCCCAGGGCATAAGAAGGGCAAGTGGTCATTGAATGATGCAGTTAGCATAGACGGCATGCAGTAATCTGGAGCAGGCAGAGGGATGTGGGTGTGCTGTCTGGATCAGAATTAATTGGTCTGGGCGAATGGCACATTGTGATCCCTGCACCTGTCCTCAGGGGTGCTGAATTTAGATACATCGCATGTGATGAGAATCCTTAACATGTTCACTTCACAGGCAGATGCTAAGTCCCTAATGAAGAGATCGCTTTATAATCTTATTCATTTGACATAGAGCCAGTGAACAAAAATCACTAATCTTATATATATGTATTTGTATATATGTGTAATTGTGAGTGTGTATATATACACACAATTAACTTTTTTTCTCTCTAGTTTATTATATTGTTTACAGTGTATCATGTTTACATATTCTGTTGTGCTTCTGCAAGTAAGAATTTCATTGTTCCATCTGGGACATGTGACAATAAAACACTCTTGACTCTCTCTCTTGACTCATTCAGAAAGTGCTTCCAGGTAGAAAGAGGCCATGCTACACCTGCCTATGTAGCAAAACAAGGACTTTCCATTGCAGAGCGAGGCGATTCCTTGCTGGGGATCGCCAGAGGAAGTGCTCCGACTGTTGGCCTGCGGCCTATAACATGGTAAAGCCGCGGACTCCGGTAAGAAAGAGGCCGATTCGGGAATCCCAAGTGCGTTCCGCCCGTCCCGACGTTGGAGTTTCGAGCATCCCGACGAGAGGGCTTGTACATCGGGCCATCCATAGCAGCGACTACAGAGGGTCATGGTGCCGACCACGGGTGAATGTGGAGGAAGATTGACTGAAAGTTATTGCCTTCCATCACAGTGAAGAACTGATTCCACTGTGGTGGATGTTTATGCTAAATTCTATTGTGTATTGCATTCTTTTTGATTGAATGGCTGCATTAAGGTACAGTGAAACTCAAATTTCACCGTGCCTTAATGGTGCATGTGACAATAAATGTGAATTTGAACTTGAACTTGAAAAATGGGAATTCCTAATGGGTAGAACATTCAGTTGTATCGTCCAGGGCCTGATCTTCAGGTAAGTATCACAGAGAGCTTGACCACAGCTCATCATGGGAAGACTACATTTCTACCTTTTCATAATGTCACTTTATATGTCAATATTACTCTCATTAGCTTTGCCACAGGATTCTCGGAATTAAAGGACATTCTTTTAAGAAGGAAATAAGGAGACATTTCTTTAGTCAGAGGGTGGTGAATCTGTGGAATTCTTTGCCACAGAGGGCTGTAGAGGCCAACAGTGGATATTTTTAAGGCAGAGACAGATAGATTCTTGATTAGTACAGGTGTCAAAGGTTATGGGGAGGCAGGAGAATGGGGTGAGGAGGGAGAGATTGCTCAAACATGATGAATGGTAGAGTAGACTTGATGGGCTGAATGGCTTAATGCTACTCCTATTCCTTATGGCCTTATGACCTTAAGACTTTCTCCTTTTCCCAGCGCACCCTTTCTATCTCAGATGATTTGCAGTAGAAACCAAGAATAACAAATGAAAGTAATTTATTATCTTTGATTAAATTCGCAGATATAATGTTTATGGTGATGGGTGGGAGAGGGAAATTCAACAATATTACAGAGGAATGTTAGAGAGGAATTTGAGAAAGAAGCTGAATACCTCAAATACAGACCTTGGGGGTCATTCAATAGACTGCTGTTAACTGGAGGTACACAAAAATGCTGGAGAAACACAACGGGAGCGGATCAAGATGGCGTCACGTGCACAACGCGAGGCTCTGCGTCTCCGTAGTTTTTGCAATTTAGTTTTTTTCCTGTTAATCATTAACTTAGTTTTCGCCCGGAGCACTCGAGCGAAGACTCTGTACGGCCGTCAGGAGCTACTAGAGCTCGGCCGTCTCTGCATAACGAGCCCCAGAAGCGACTTTCAACTGCCGCCGGAGATCGCCAGGACACCGTGGTCTCGCGGGCCAGCTCCCCCGACAGGAAGTGCCCGGAGGCGGCGCAGGGACCACAAACAAAGACGTGGGAAGCGAGGAGGCTATCGAGCTAGGCTGAAATCAAACCCTCACCAGCCAGCTCTGCCCAGCATTTTCCTCGCGAATGTCCGGTCCCTGGTGAGTAAAATCGACGAACTACGGCTACGGATCACCACACACAGACGGATCGCCGACTGTAACGCCATGGTCTTTACTGAAACATGGCTCAACGGCAACATCCCGGACAACGCCATCGAGCTGGAGGGGCGCACTGTCTTCAGGGCCGACAGAACAGTGGAGGACTCCGGTAAGACCAAGGGCGGCGGACTGTGCATCTATGTGAATAACACATGGTGTACGGACGTTGTTAGGATTGGTAGTCACTGCTCTGCTGACCTGGAATACCTGATGATAAAGTGCAGGCCCTTCTATTTGCCCAGAGAATTCACATTGACTGTTATCACTGCAGTCTATGTACCCCCGGACGCTAATGCCAGGCTAGCAATGGAAGAGCTGCAAGCTGCTATCAGCAAACATCTATCTGCTCACCCAGAGGGGGCATTTATTGTTGCGGGTGATTTCAACCACTCCGACCTTAAAACTGTACTCCCCAGGTTCCATCAGCATGTTTCCTGCCCAACCAGAGGAAACAATATTCTGGACTTAGTTTATACTAATATTACTGAAGCCTACAAAGCCCTTCCCCTCCCCCACCTTGGTCAGTCTGACCACCTCTCCCTGTTCCTGCTCCCCAAATCAGACGTGTGAAACCTACCATGAGGACAGTGAAGGTTTGGCCTGAGGGGGCTGTCTCTGTTTTACAGGAGCAGTTTCAGCAGACAGACTGGAGTCTGTTTGCTACCCAGTCCACCTTCAATTCACAAGTGGACATCAACTCATACACCTCAACAGTTATGGACTATATAAAATTCTGCACCGATAATGTCACTACCCACAAAGAGATAAAGACCTTCCCTAACCAGAAGCCGTGGATGAGCAGGGAGGTCAGACTCCTACTGAAGGCTCGCGATGCCGCTTTCAGATCTGGCGACGCTGAGGGATACAGCTCATCCAGGGCCAATCTGAAAATGGGAATTAGGAACGCCAAACTCAATCACAAACGGCGGATTGAGGAGCACTTCCAAAACAACTCTGACCCCAGGCGCATGTGGCAAGGAATCAAATCCCTTGCCGATTACCAGAAAGTTAACACCCCTCCCCCAGACAACGCCACCCTTCCTGACGAGCTAAACCATTTCTATGCTCGCTTTGACCGGGACAACAAAACCCCAGCCATCAAAGTTGCTCCACCCCCGAATGAACAACCCCTCAGTCTCTCCACCTCTGCTGTACAAGATGCACTGAGAAAGGTGAATGAGCACAAAGCTGCCAGCCCCGATGGCATCCCTGGCCGGGTGCTTAGGGCATGTGCTGGATAACTATCCCCAGTCTTCACTGACATTTTCAATCTCTCACTGGCCCAGGGTGTTGTCCCCACTTGCCTCAAGACATCAACCATTGTGCCAGTGCCCAAACAGTCAGCCACAGGGAGTCTCAACGATTTCCGCCCAGTGGCACTCACCCCTGTCATTGCTAAGTGCTTTGAGCGGCTGATCTTGGCTCACCTCAAAGCCAGCCTCCCCCCCACACTGGACCCCCATCAGTTTGCCTACCGGGCCAACAGGTCTACAGAGGACGCCATATCAGCGGCTCTACACTCTGCCCTGACCCACCTGGACAACAACAACTCCTACATCAGGTTGCTGTTCATTGATTTCAGCTCTGCCTTTAACACTGTCATCCCCGCCAGCTTGATCACCAAACTCAGCGGACTTGGCATCTCCACCTCCCTCTGCAACTGGACACTGGATTTCCTCACCAACAGACCACAGTCTGTTAGGGTCAACAACCTCACCTCCTCCACTATAACACTGAACACCGGCGTGCCACAGGGCTGTGTGCTCAGCCCTCTCCTCTACTTCCTCTTCACCCACGACTGCATCCCTAAGTACGGATCCAACGCCATCATTAAGTTTGCTGACGACACCACGGTGGTAGGACTGATCAGTGACAACGATGAGTCAGCCTACAGAGAGGAGGTCCAGCACCAGACAACCTGGTGTGCCAACAATAACCTCGTCCTCAACTCCAAGAAGACGAAGGAAATTATTGTCGACTTCAGGAAGGTCAGAGGAGGCAGACATACCCCCATCCATATAAACGGGACTGAGGTGGAGCGTGTCTCCAGCTACAAATTCCTCGGGGTACATATCTCGGAGGATTTGTCCTGGTCCCTCAACACCTCCAAGCTGATCAAAAAGGCACAGCAGCGCCTTTACTTCCTGAGGAGGCTCAAGAAAGCCCACCTGTCCCCCCAGATACTGACCAACTTCTACCACTGTACCATCGAGAGCATCCTGACCACCTGCTTCACGGTATGGTACAGCAGCTGCACTGTTGCGGACAGGAAGGCACTACAACGGGTGGTGAAAACCGCGCAGCACATCATCGGTGCCCCGCTCCCTGCTATGGATGCCCTCCACCGAAAACGGTGTCTGAGACGGGCTGGGAAGATCATTAAAGACCCCTCCCACCCCAACCATGGACTGTTTGCCCTCCTCCCATCAGGGAGACGGTACAGGAGCCTCAGGTCTCGTACCAGCAGGATGAGGAATAGCTTCTACAATTATACCATCACATTGCTGAACTCGGAGTCCCGCCGATAGATTTCTCCGGTCCCTCCGTCCCCATTGTTTAATTATTCTGTATTTTTGATTATTCTGTATCTTCTTTTTTTTTAATTTCTATATGCACTACTACTACGGACTGACGCAAAACTGCATTTTGTTGTACCCATACTTAGTATTTGTGCAATGACATTAAAGTTGAATTGAATTTAATTGAATTGAATCTATGGAGCGAAGGAAATAGGCAATGTTTCGTGCCAAAACCCTTCTTCAGTGCTGTTTAGAGGCAACCCCATTACCACTGCAGCAGGAGATTCCTCGAATCTTGTGGCAAACCTAACGACAGTAATCTTGACATACAAAGTGGCATTATGTAAAGGTATTAAAAAAACAGCATAAATATTTAAATCCCCTTTTGTATGCTGCCAATGGAATTTCTGCACTAATTGAAGTCTGAATTGACTTTCTTTCTTTCCTGAGTGGGATGCACATGTAGTAAGGAGGCATAAGGAACTGCAGATGCTGGTTTACAAAATCAAAACTCAAGGTTTTGGAGCAACTCAACGTCAGGCAGCATCTCAGAGAAGGATCCCGACCCGAAAAGTCACATATCCATATTCTCCAGAGATGTTGCTTGACCTCTGAGTTACTCCAGCACTGCCTTATTTTGCAAACCAGCATCTGCAGTTCCTTGTGTTTACCTACCTCACAGATGCTGATAGACCTGCTGAGTTGCTCCAGCACGGGGTTTTTTTTCCATATACAGAAAATGATTATTAATGCAAATTAAATATTGGGATTCAGTCTTTATTTTTACTGTTTGACAAGCGTTTTGTTTACGTTCATCAGTTTCTGACATGTATTCTATTTGTTGCTTAGCATAGTTTTTCACTTTAAAATATATTCCGAGGATTTGGCCAAGGCTCCTGTGGCCATTTACAGGGTGTAACTAGTGAAGATGGGGCCATGGTCCAAAGAAACATTATATACACAGATCAGACGTAACAGTCAGGTTTATTCAACCACAGCTGCTCACTCTTTATGCAGCGATAAACTAATGAAAATTCTGGCCAAAATAGAGCCAAAATAAAGCAGTTGTTAATATGTATGAGAATCTTGCAGAGAAACTCTAAGGTGTTGTGGATGCGTGAGTTTGATTGGATTGCTGCAAAGGGGATGGTAAATAATGTAAATAATGTTGCAAGGCAGTTACCCTGCTGTTTGTTGATTGGCCAGAGTGTGAAGCCCTGGCTGAATTGTTTGTGTTCCAGGGTAAATGTTGCATATTCAGTTAAACGGACATCCTTCCAGAAGCTTATGTAAGAAACATTGTTTGGGGCTCTTTGTAATTGGGTTGGGGCACTGACAATAATACTTTGATGTAATTGATATGTATGATTAGTTTGTAAGGGGAACCACCCCTATGTAGTTCGGCCCCTCAAGGTTCCTTGACCTATAAAAGGCAGCCCCCATTTAGATCAGTGTTGATCTTCTGGAAGGGCGCTTGGGACTGTGTGACCTTTTGGGCGGTGTCTGCTTGCACGAGGCTGAAGGGCTTGGCCAGAGATAAGGATCGAACCCGCGGTGGTTTGGGTGTTCGTTGTTCTACCAAAAATAAAGTTTAGTTGATCCAGTGCTTGACTCGGTGTTTTATCTGAACTAGACTAAGGGGGGTAAGCTTTAGGAGCTTGTTTACACTAATATGCAACAATAAGAGGAATTATTTCTCAGAATACTCTTTGATCTATTTAACTTCCACATGCTCTCTCAGTTCCTTACTCTACAAAAGCATTTTCAAAGAACTCCCTGTGCCGAGAACTTACCGTGCAAAGCAGTGTCTGCTTTGGTTGATGACACTTCCCTGCACAGCTTCCCATTATCTGTTCCCTTCTCTGCCCTTTAAGTCAGCTGCAACATTTATGGTCCTGTCCCACTTGGGCGACTTTGTAGGCGACTGCAGGAGACTATGCAGTCGCCACATGGTCGCCACATATTCGAGGGTGGTTGCCGGGGAGTCGCCTTTATGGTCGTGAGGAGTTCCCGCATTCTGGGAACTAGTCGTGGCCTCATTATGGTCGCCGAGAAATTTTCAACATGTTGAAAGATTTGCGGCGACTAGAATGAAGTCGCCATGGAGATTAGCGGGAATTCTCAAGCCGTATGTGGGTCGCAAGGCGGTCCTAGTGGGTCGCCAGGTGGTCGAAGATTCTCGGAGGTTCTCATAAGTTGGAGCCGGTGCTGACCGGTGAATTTAATTGGCTCATTGGGGGAAAAAAAAGGTAAGCAGTAGTTTTCAGAACCAAGGAACCGACCAGTAATGTTAAATGTCCGAACTTCACAGCCGTGTATCTCTGGCTTCTTAAAAGTTGCCTCCACTCCTTCTCCCTCCTTTTCCACCCTTCTCACCCCTCTACCCCCCTTTTTTAGAGCATCGCCAAGGACTGCTCTCACCCCAACCATGGACTGTTTACCCTCCTACCATCCGGGAGGCGCTACAGGTCTCTCCGTTGCCGAACCAGCAGGTCCAGGAACAGCTTCTTCCTGGCGGCTGTCACTCTACTCAACAACGTGCCTCGGTGACTGCCAATCACCCCCCCACCCCCCGGACACTAATTATTATTTATTCAAATCATTTGTTATGTCGCTCTTCCAGGGAGATGCTAAATGCATTTCGTTGTCTCTGTACTGTACACTGACAATGACAATTAAAATTGAATCTGAATCTGAATCTGAATCTGAATCTGAATCTGAATCTGATTGAAAGTGTTGGTGAGCAAGGAATTCATATCCCAACACTGGGACCCGATGAGGGTGGGGGAGGGAGAACAAAGGAGGGCCCAGCATGGGGGAACAGCTGTAAGGGGGTGGGGGGGGGGGGGGGGAAGAACAATGCAGGACCAGCGCAAGATACTTTGTAACTTTGTCAGTGCCCTTTACATGGTGACTATTTGCATACCTTAGGGCGGCACGGTGGCGCAGAGGTAGAGTTGCTGCCTTACAGCACTTGCAGCGCCAGAGACCCGGTTCGATCCCGACTATGGGTACTTGTCTGTACAGAGTTTGGACGTTCTCCTTGTGACCTGCGGTTTCCTGTCACACTCCAAAGACGTCCAGGTTTGTAGGTTAATTGGCTTTGAATAAAAATGTAAATTGTCCCTCGTGTGTGAGTGTGTAAGGTAATGTTAATGTGCGGGGATCGCTGGTCGGCACGGCCTCGATGGGCTGAAGGGCCTGTTTCCATGTTGCATCTCTAAACTAAACCAAACTAAACCTTGGGTAGGCAAGCAAAGTATTTCACATGTGACAATTATGTATTAATCAAGCAGTATTCTTTTAGGTAGTTGAAGAATGTGTACATATCAAAGGGAGGAGGCAGGTAATTGGTTTGTCAGCCAGGTGACCTTGTTCGGGCATAAGACTAGTAAGACCTAGTGGCCCAGAAATGCTCACCGATGGTGTCTCTCTGCAATGCTCCATAGTGAGCATTACCACAGAAATAATCTCAGTCTTGCGACTGTTGCAGAAATCACTCCAGGATTGAAAGGGTGACTCGTGTACGATTGTTGAATCACCACAATCGTGCCAACCCAAAAATAACTATTACTGCAGCTTTCTCTGGAAAATAAAAAGATTTGAATTGCACGACTTTGAAATGAAACATTATATAATTTAGTTTCTAGGAATCAGTCTCTTAACCAAATAGACATTTGTTCCAAATCAAAGGCAATTAGGATCAACAATGTTTTAATGCTCTGCTGTCTTCTTGTGGTCCTTCTGACATTTATGTGTCTTCGTAAAGTTGTAACTATTATGCCAAGTCTCTAAATAGCACACAGTTCATACAGTATCTCTCTTTTTCTCACTCTTACAAAAGTTTCAAAGTTGTTCTTGAGCAGAAATTAATGTTTAGTTTTAGTTTAGTTTAGTTTAGTTTAGAGATACAGCACGGAAACAGGGCCATCGGTACACCAGGTCTGCAAAGACCAGCGATCCCCACACTCCAATACCCCACACACACTCAGGGTAATTTTACATTTACCCCAAGCCAACTAGCCTACAAACTGTGTGTCTTTGGAGTGTGGGAGGAAACTAAAAATCTCGGAGAAAACCCACGCTGGTCACGGGGAGAACATACAAGCACCCATAGTCAGGATCGAACCCGGGTCTGTGGCGTTGTAAGGCAGTAACTCCACTGCTGTGCCACCCTGCCACACTATCTCTAGTTTTGAGATACAGCATAGAAACAGGCCCCTTGAGTCCAGGCCAAGCATACATCACTCATCCTCACTAGTTCCACATGACATAATTTTCTCAACCACTCCCAATGCTTTAGGGGCAATTTACAGAGGCCAATTAACCTGCAAACCCACACGTCCTTGGGATGTGGGCAGGAACCGAGAGCAGCCAGAGGAAACCGGGAGAATGTGCAAACTCCACATAGACAGCACCTGAGGGCAGGATCGAACCCGGGTCTCTGGCTTTGTGAGGCAGCAGCTCCACCAGTCGTGCCATGGGCCACCATAGACTGGATCATTTTAGATGTTGGTGGATACACATCAAGATTCTCTTGATCGGTCTCAAAGCACTGATTGGGCAAGCTGTATTCTGGGTAAAATCCATCTTCAAGGGCCATTTTTCCACTGAATAGATCAGCTCAAGAAATATGTATTTCTTATCTGTTGTAATATGATGCCCAAACTTAGTGTAAATTAGAGACATTACTTCCAATTTTGTTGGTGAAGAAATATATCTGCAAAGTGGTCTTGCCCACCAGTAGCACGTGTTTTTGGGGAGAATATTGGGCAGAGTACCAGTAAAAATTCTGTGGAATTCTCTGCCACAGAGGGCGGTGGAGGTGGGTTCTCTGGATGCTTTCAAGAGAGAGCTAGATAGGGCTCTTAAAAATAGCGGAGTCAGGGGATATGGGGAGAAGGCAGGAACGGGCTACTGATTGGGGATGATCAGCCATGAACACATTGAATGGCGGTGCTGGCTTGAAGGGCTGAATGGCCTACTCCTGCACCTATTGTCTATTGTCTATAGTCTAAATACTCCAATTCTGCCATTGGAATATACCCACTGTATCTGGGAATACCATTGAGGTCTCTACATACATTTAGAAGATTTGTAGCATCCATAGAAACAGCCATATGACTGTAAATGTAAATAGGCATTGGGTAAAATATCTATTGTAACAGTGAGATCAACAGTTTAGAGATACAGCGAGGAAACAGACCCTTTGGCCCACCAGGTCCGCACTGACCAGCGATCCTCGCACATTAACACTACCCTACACACACACTAGGGACAATTTACATTCATACCAAGCCAATTAACCTACAAACCCGTACATCTTCGGAGTGTGGGAGGAAACCAAAGGTCTCGGAGAAAACTGAGGCGGTCATGGAGAGAACGTACAAACTCCATATAGACAGCACCCGTGTCAGGATCAAACCCGAATCTCCGGTGCTGTAAGGCAGTAGCTCTATCGCTGTGCCACCTTGACGACCTTATGGTGAAAATCTGCTATTTATCAAACCTCTCAGCTGATTAAACTTTGATACTGCATTTAAACATGCAGGTACAGCAGGCAGTGACAAAAGTTAATGGCATGTTGGCTTTCATAACGAGAGCTTTTGAGTATAGTAGTAAAGAGGACCTTCTGCCGTTGTACTGGGCCCTGGTGAGACCACATCTGGAGTATTGTGTGCTTTTCGGCTCCTAATTTGAGGAAGGCCATCCTTCCTATTGAGGCAGTGCAGCGTAGGTTCACGAGGTTAATCCCCGGGATGGCGGGACTGCCATACGAGGAAAGATTGGAAAGACTGGGCTTGTACTCACTGGAATTTAGAAGGATGAGAGGATATCTTATAAAAAAATATACAATTATAAAAGGACAGGACAAGCTAGATGCAGCAAAAATGTTCCCAATGTTGGGGGAGTCCAGAACCAGGGGCCACAGTCAAAGAATAAAGGGGAGGCCATTTAAAACTGAGATAAGTAAAAACGTTTTCACCCAGAGAGTTGTGAATTTGTGGAATTCCCTGCCACAGAGGGCTGTGGAGGCCAATTCACTGGATGGATTTAAGAGAGAGTTAGATAGAGCTCTTAGGGCTAGTGGAATCAAGGGATATGGGGAGAAGGCAGGCACGGGTTACTGATTGTGGTTGATCAGCCATGATCACAATGAATGGGCCAAATGGCCTCCTCCTGCATCTATTTTCTATGTAATCTATCTATGTAATTTACAGAACTGAGCTGGCTACTTAATAATGGACTATATTCATACATTCCATATTTCCTGTGGCGAGAATAATTTGAAGGGAGTATTAATTAGAAAATTGTTGCTACATTTCTTCTTCACGAAGTACTGGTTCCCAATGGGAATGTCAGGCTTTTTAATTTATTATAATAAGCTGGTGAAAGCAACATGAAATGTTAATGAGAACAAAGCTGCCAGAATGCTGATATTTCAGCTACATTTTCTGTTCCTTCAATTGACTTTCATAACACCTATTACTGTGGATTTTCATAGTCTTGTGCTTGCAAATCTTACACCTACAGATGATAATTTGGAAAAAAAATGTTGCTTTGATGAAATGCCATCTGTATTTAAACGATTCATGTAGTTACCAAAACATGTTATGTATGGGTGATAGAGATCTGGATGCTGAATGATAAATAATAGATTTTTTATAATGTTAATTGGGATAAAAATATTTAAAGAAGCAAAGAGATAATCTTAGAAGATTTATTTATATACTGTGTATATATAAAGGGAGATTGAGAGATCAGTATTTGAGAAGTCTGAAGGGGATTGAAGAAGTTGAATAAGACAGAGCAGATTTCTGATAGTCATGGAGTCTACAGTGTGGAAATAGGCCCTTCGGCCCAACTTGCCCACACATCCACACTAGTCTCACCTGCCCATGTTTGGTCCATATCCCTCCAAACTTGTCCTATCCATGTACCTGTCTACCTGTTTCTAAAACGTTGGGATTGTCCCTGCCTCAACTACCTCCTCTGGCAGCTTGTTCCACACACCCACCACCCTTTGTGTGAAAAGTGAAGCGTGCTTTTTCAGCCAGACAACCCTCGGCTGCTGTGGTCACCTGTTATATATCCCCTGTTTGAAAACAAACTGAGGTATTTCTATCATAGAAAAGAGCTGCAACAATGTTAATCAGAGTATTATTACCATTGTGATAAATGTCTTGCTATTTCCCACAAAAAAACAATTAGAAATATTAGAAGCAGGACTAGTCCATTTGGGTCCTGAAATATAACTGATCAAAAAGCTCAAACCCTTTATCCAGCCTCATCCAGCTATCCCCTTATTGAAGAATAGCACATCAATTTCGCTTCTGAATATTTTTCAGCCCCAGCCACTCACAACCCATTCGAGTAAAGGATTTGAAAGGTTTACAAGCCTCTGCAAAAACAACATTTCTCCTCATCTTCATCCAAAATGTTCCAACTTTTATCTTGAGGCTACACCCTCAATGTCTAAACTGGAGGTAACAGCTTTATAGTACCAAGCTTAAATTTCCCAGCTCCACTGGTGGTATTTAAACTTATTCTGACCCACTAATGATCCAGACCTTGAGATACCCAGTCCTGCAAAGTAATCATTATCTTTCCCGAGTAACCTGCATTTCAGCTGTGATGGGTGATGCTTTTAATTCCAGCTGTCAAACAATTCCCTTTTAATCATTCTTCATTCTAACAGCTTAGAAGGATAAGATAACTCAGACTGAAGTATTTGTACTTTCTGCTACAGAACCCTGAATAAGCTGTTATCTAACTGATCTTATAAAGGTGTATAAAATCATGAGAGGAATAGATTGGGTAGATGCACAGAGTCTCTTGCCCAGAGTAGGGGAATCAAGGACCAGAGGACGTAGTTTTAAAGTGAAGGGGAAAAAATTTAATAGGAATCGGAGGGGTAACTTTTTCGCACAAAGGGTGGTGGGTGTATGGAACAAGCTGCCAGATGAGGTAGTTGAGGCAGGGACTATCCCAACGTTTAAGAAAGTTAGACAGGTACATGGACAGGACAGGTTTGGAGGGATATGGACCAAATCCGGGCAGGTGGGACCCGTGTAGCTGGGACATGTTGGCCGACTTGGGCAAGTTGGGCCAAAGAGCCCGTTTCCACACTGTATCATTCTGTGATACCATGATTCTATTATAAATCTAACCCATGTAGATATTGTAATATAAACACAAATGCAGCATATTGTGGTTCTGACCAGCATGCTTACAATCAGAACCAGAGGCATGCTGTCCAACTGAGGATCAGCACTGTGGAAGCATCACGGGGTTGCTAGGCTGCTCCGAATCGCTTCTGTAATAAAACGATTGAGAATTGTCCTTGATTATTATTCATTCACATGATATATTCATCACAGACAAGGCCATACTCACTGGCCATCAATAATTGCTCCCATATCAGTATCTTGAATGCCATTTCAGAATTTCAGATGCTGCACTGGAGTGCCAGAATCACATTTATAGTCCATACTGGGAAAGGACAGCGAGATTCTTTTCCTGAAGGAAACTTGTGAATTAGTTACATTTCCATAACATGGTTGTTTAATTCTCACATTTACAGCCACAAGCTTTTCCTTGCAGGATTTTTGTTATCCTATGTTTTAATTAATTATGTTAGAATATTTTGCTTTAAAGAAATATGAAATCACAATCTCAAGTCCAACATTTATCTAAATTAAATTACAATTAAAACACAAAGTACATGCGCTATAACACCAGGATAAGCGCTCAATCAAGAAAACCAAGCCCATAGCCAAAGTACTATTTAAACTGAATATACCAACTTATGCTAAGAACAATAACTAACTCCATATGCAATAAACATCTACCTACATGTTAGCAAGCACATAAAAACTGTTTGTGTAGATGTAATTATATCATTGGGGTTATCGTGGGCACCTCCCTTCACTGGTGTTCCGTTGAGTTAGGCCCACGACACCTTGGGCAGGCTCAACAGATGGTTCCAACATCCCAGAATCACCTTTCCAACGTGACCCCACCACTCGCCACATCTTCCCATCTCCCCCAATGTCTGCCTTCCGCAAAGACCGCTCCCTCCGCAACTCCCTTGTCAATTCTTCCCTTCCCTCCCGTACCACCCCCTCCCTGGGCACTTTCCGTTGCAACCGCAAGAAATGCAACACCTGTCCCTTTACCTCCCCCCTCGACTCCATGCAAGGACCCAAGCAGTCGTTCCAGGTGCGACAGAGGTTCACCTGTATCTCCTTCAACCTCATCTACTGCATCCGCTGCTCTAGATGTCAGCTGATCTACATCGGTGAGACTAAGCGGAGGTTGGGCGATCGTTTCGCCGAACACCTCAGCTCGTTCCGCAAGAACCTACCTGACCTCCCGGTGGCTCAGCACTTCAACTCCCCTCCCATTCCCAATCCGACCTCTCTGTCCTGGATCTCCTCCATTGCCAGAGTGAGCAACACCGGAAATTGGAGGAACAGCACCTCATATTCCGCTTGGGGAGCCTGCATCCGGAGGGCATGAACATTGAATTCTCCCAATTTTGTTAGCCCTTGCTGTCTCCTCCCCTTCCTTAGCCCTCAAGCTGTCTCCTCCCATCCCTCAGCCCTCGGGCTCCTCCTCCTCCTTTTTCCTTCCTTCTCCCCGCCATCCCCTATCAGTCTGAAGAAGGGTTTTGGCCCGAAACGTTACATATTTCCTTCGCTCCATAGATGCTGCTGCACCCGCTGAGTTTCTCCAGCATTTTTGTGTACCTTCACCCCCCTCAATACCTGCTCCCACCGCCTATGCTACCAGTATCTCCTAAATAAAGGAAACTACAGATGATTAAAGCCCCTGTCCCACTTTCACAACCTAATTGACGACCTCTTCCAAGTTTGCCCTTGACTTGTACTCACAGCATGGTCGCCACGAGGTCATAGGAGGTCTTCGTAACTCTTCCTCATGCTCATGACCACCTGAGTGGTCTCCACGGTGTTTTTTCCAGCCTGCTAAAAAATGTCCATGAGTAAAAAAAAGGTCGGCATGGAAAAAATTGATACTTTTTGCTCTTAGGTAGGTGGGTCGTAGTAAGTCGTGAAGGTAGTCGTAGGTAGTCGTAGGTTGGTAACTGGCCCGAGAAAAAAATGCAAACATGACATCATTTTATCATGTGATCATTTTCCACTCGTAGCTAGTCGTAGTTGGTCTTAGGTGTGGAAGACTGAGGTCGAGGGGGGTCGTAGGAGGTTGTAGACTTAGTCACAGACATAGTCGTAGGAGGTCTTTTACTTCGCCGAGTCAACACGACCTTGACATTTTTTTCAACTCGTCTAGGGTCCTCTAAACTCGTGGATTAGGTCGTCCAAGTGGGACAGGCCCTTAACTCACTCTAACAAATGCTCAACACTCGCATCCTGTCTTCCACTTATCCTAACCCATCATTAAACTCGTAACGCCACAAGTATCAACCTTGCATAAAACTGGATGCACTTACACAGAATACACATGCAAAGAATTACAAATACCACATGTTATAATAATCATGTTAAAATGATGATTAATCAATTATTCATCCCTTTTCTTTAGTGCTTGGATAGTAAAGAGAGCTGAGGGTTACAGAGATTACTCTGGTATCTTAACCACTGAAAACTTGAACATGTGATAATTTTCATATAATAATTTACAGCATGTAAGTAGTGCACATTGGTTCAAGTTTTCCTACTTGACAACAGTAAGTACCATCCCTACATTGCAAACTGTCCTGGGATATACTGAGCTTGCAAACTCTCTCCACTGCACTCTCCCCCCCCATGTCAGAGTCAAAGTCAAAGCCCCGGCGGGCGATGGCGAATTGTCCCGTGGCCATTAAACCACGCCGGGTAATGCAAGTTCGCGCACCGGGTCTTGGTGTTAGAGCCACCGTGTGCGCGCTCGCAGCCCGCCGCCATTCCAAGCCGCGCGGGGCGGTGCTGAAGGCCCCGCTCCAGGAGCTCTTCAACCCCGCAACTCGGGCGGGAGAAAGTCGCCGTTGCGGAAGCCCGAAAAGCGGTCTCCCTCCAGGGACCCCACGGGCTCCCAGTGTCACTGTCCGCCAGACCCGCAGTTGCAGCCACCGAATCTCCGGGGGTCGGGCCGCAAGCAGCGTCCACCACAGCTCCACCCGCTCTGGACTCGGCCAGCTCCGCGACGGTGAGGTGGTGTCGGCACTGGAGCCCCCGGTTTTCCTGTTGGAGGCCGCTCCTCGTTGCAAGCCCAACGACAACGGAGACCCGACAAAGAAAAGGTCGGGTCTCCCGTGCAGGGAGAGATTTAAAAGTTTCCCCCTCCCCCCACACCACCCCCACCCCCCCACACACATACCCCAACAAAAATAACAAAACTACATTAAAACATAGACATAAAAAATAAAAACGCAGACGGACTGCAGAGGCCGCTTCTGGCGAGAGCCGCGCCGCCTACTTTTGTTTGTATGTCCTGTTATTCAATCTTGAACAAACAGGCCCTTCAGCAAGAAAGTCAATTGGATGAATTGCCGCGAAGAATGGTGTCCTGAGGCTATTTTAAAGTATGTTTAGGGGAGGAATTACTTGCAGAACATTATACAACAGCTGGTTTTCACAGAGTTGGTGGGAAATAGATTACACGTGTGCAAAAGGTTCAGAGCCAATCGTGCTACAACAGGGACGTGGTATCTTCTGGAAAATTGAGGCAATTTGTGCATATCTTATCCCGATCCTACACAAAACATAGCACAGTAGAGCACAGGAACAGGCCCTTTGGGCCACAATGTTTCTGCCCAACATAATGCCACGTTAAACTGATCTCATCTGCCTGTATGTGATCCATTTCCCTATATTCCATGCTTTTCCATGAGCCTGTCTAAAAGCCTCTTTAATGCCACTGTCGTACCTGCCGCCACCACCACCCCTGGCAATACGTTCCAGGCCCCCACTGCTCTTTGTGTAAAAAACCTGTCCTGTATATCACCATTCATTTTTTCTTCCTTCACCTTTTTGCAATGCCCTCTTGTGTTGGACATTCCCACCCTGGGAGAAAAGGTTCTGACTGTCCATATATCTACGCCTCTCATAGTATTACATACTTCTATCGTCTCCCCTGAACCTCTGATGTTTCAGAGAAACCATTCCAAGTCTATCCAACCTCTCCCAGTAGCTGAAACCCTCTTGTAAAGAAGTTAAGTCTGACACACTGTAACTTTACTGAGCATTTAATAAAGGCACATGTGAAGCACGTCCAAGTACTGACTGCATCTAGTCTTCAGGCGTACTGGAACCAAGGGAGGAGCAAGGGGAGGATATCACAGTTATACTGAGATGACTAAGGCGTGGTTAGTGGTATTGAGGTAGCTACATTATAGGTTGCATGCATAAACCATCTACATCCTTTCCCTTAGAAATCTGAAATTGAAGTTATAACAGCGGCAGTGTGATTATACAACACATGCAAATTCAGGCGAGATCACCGTAGCGGACAGGAGGTTTGACAACCCGACCCGAGCGTGTGCGTATAGCACCATCACCCTCCCCACCAGATAGAAGAGGAGGCGGAGCAGCAACAGCCGGGAAGGAGGAAGCAGGTGGAGACCCAACCGGGAATGCAGGAGGTGACCCAGCCGGCACGAGTGATCCAGGAGGAGGAGACGGAGGAGAAGGAGGAGAAGGAGAACGAGCAGGGGAGGAGATCATCTGCCCGAAACCAGGAAGCACAGAAGGAGGAGAACGCGGCAAACGAACTGACCGGGGCATGCAGGGAGCTGTGGGGTAATTAGTAATGACAGGCTTGAAGCGCAACGGAGGAGCGTAAGGATCTGCAGGAGGAGGCTGCGGCTCGTTAACGGCCAACAGGTGCTGGCGGCTCCGGCGGTAGACAGTTCCATCAAAGTCCACCAGGTAAGATCTCGGGGAGTCGTCCACACCAACAACGGTTGCGAGTCGGGAGAATCCGGTGGCTGTCTGCATGCGGACGACCTGGCCAGGCAGTAGTGGCGAGAGCGGGCGGCAGGACTTGTCGTGAGAGCGGCGCTGTACCTCATGCTTGTGAGCAATCCGTTGCTAGACGGCGGCAGGCTGGAGGACCTTGGGCACCAGGGACTGTTGGGTGATCGGCATCGGTGGGCGAAGCACGCGGGACATCAGACGCTGGGCAGGGGATCGCATGGTAGGGTCCCGTGAGATGTTGCGAAGGTTGAGTAGATCCAGGTAAAAGTCACCATTGGAGAGACGAGACTGCTCGAGCAAATTCTTGGCACTGCGGACAGCTCGCTCGGCCAGGCTGTTGCTCTGCGGGTATTCGGGGCTGCTGGTATAGTGAGTGAAGTTCCACTTCGCAGCGAAAGCCTGGAATTCTGCGCTGGTGAACTGACGGCCGTTGTCGGTCTGTAAGCGGACTGGGGACCCGAAGGTAGCAAAGTGTCTGCGCAGCTTACTGATAACCATTTCAGAGGTGATAGCAGGGAGAAGGTCCACCTCGAACCAGTTGGAGTATGAATCAACCAACACCAGGTAGTGCTTGCCTCGCCATTCGAAAATGTCAGCAGCCAGCGAGGTCCAGGGCATGGCAGGGGCAGGCTGCTGCAGAAGTGGCTGGCGCTGCTGATGTGGGGCCAGGGTGTTGCAATCAGGACAGGAGGCTAATCGGGCTTTAATGTACTTGGCCATGCCGGGTCAATAGTATTGTTCTTGGGCATGTGAGACGGTGGCATCGGCACCGGGATGCCCCATGTGAGCAGCGTTGTAGTACAAGTCGTATAGGGAGGCAGGGACGACCACCTTGTGACCCTTGATGATGATACCGTCCCGGAGCACCAGTGCGTCGCGTTCCAGAAAGAAAGGGTCGGCACCCCCAGGCAGTGGGGTGCGTCTGCTGGGCCACCCCCGCTGGATGACAGCTGCGAGCTGTTGCAGGTCGGGGTTGTTGGCGGTGTGCTCAACCAGGCACTGCAGCTGCTTAGAGGGAACAAAGTTGACATTGAGTACCTGCAGGTCCTCCTGCTCGTAGGGGTGCCTGTCACAGGAGGACCGGGGGGCCCGGGACAGCGCGTCGGCCACATGCATCTCGGTGCCCTTCTTGTACACGATCAGAAAGTCAAACCGCTGGAGCTGTAACATCATGCGCTGGAGTCTGGCTGGAGCGATGTGGATGGGCTTATTGAGGATGGTCACCAAGGGTTGATGATCCATCTCGACGGTGAACCTGGTACCGAAAAGGAAGTCCTTGAACTTGGAGCAGGCGAATACAACCGCAAGAAGCTCCTTCTCGATTTGTGCATATCGCTGCTCAGTGTCTGTCATGGTACGCGAGGCATAAGAAATGGGCTGTAGCGAGCCGTTATCATGGAGTTGCAGGCAGGCAGCACCGAGTCCGAAACGGGAAGCATCGCACGTAACTACAATCGGACGTTGCAGATCAAAAAATTTGAGAGTCGGTGTGCTGATCAGCTTTGTTTTGAGAAGGTCGAAAGCCTGCTGGTGTTGGGGAAACCAGGACCAGGCAATGTTTTTTTTCGTCAGTTGCCTCAGGGGTGCGCTCAACTCGCTGAGGTCGGGGATGAACTTTCCCAAGTAGTTGACCATGCCCAGGAATCGCTGCAGGCTGGTCACGTCGGTCGGGGTAGGCAGCTCGGAGATAGCGTTGGTTTTCTGCGGATCGGATTTCAGCCCGTGGGCTGTGAAGATGTGGCCAACATATGGTACTTCAGCTACACGGTACTTGCACTTTGACAGGTTGAGTTTTAAGTTGATCTGGCGAGCGCGGTCTAGAATTCGTCGGAGGTTGTGGTCGTGCTCAGCAGCATCTTTCCCGTAAACCAGGATGTCATCCACGATAATGGCACACGGCAGGCCAGCAAACAGTTGCTCCATGGAGCGTTGAAACACTTCGCTAGCAGAGTTGATGCCGAATGGCATCCGCAAAAATTTGAATCTTCCGAAGGAGGTGCCAAAAGTGGTTAAGTCTGAGGAGTGTTTGTCTAGAGGTATTTGCCAGACTGAGCTCCTGCCATCAAGGACAGAGAACACCGTGGCCTGACCGACCTGGGCAGCAACATCTTCTACAGTCCTCATGGGGTAATGAGGACGTCTTATAGCTAGATTTAAGTCTTTGGGGTTGATGCACACCCGTATCTCGCTCTTACCCTTCTTCATGGTGGCGACCATGGTGGAGACCCAGTCGGTGGGTTCGCTGACAGCTTCAAGCACTCCCATGTCAACCATGTTCTTAAGCATTGCTTCGACCTTGCCCTTCATGACAAACGACACCCTGTGCGGAGCACGGACCACTGGTACAACCGACGGGTCAGTTGCGATCTTGTACACAAGGGGCAGCTTCCCCAGTTCATCATCGAATAGGTCAGGGTATTCAGAAAGTGGATTCAGCATCACCCGCACTTCGTGGACAGTACGGTCAAAGGACACCAGCCCGAGATCCTGACACGCCTGATTGCTCAACAGAGTCACACAGTCACAGTCAAGAATGAAGAACGACAGGTCTCTTGAAGATTTCTTCAGCACACAGTGGAAGGTGGCCCTCCCCACAGGTTTTAGCTCCTCTCCCCCATAAGCACGCAATATGGAGCGATCAGCAGTTAACAGCTCATTATTTCTAATCTTCCTGAACAGGGATGTTGACATAACATTCACCTTCGCACCCGTGTCTAGCTTGGCAGTGAAGGATTTGTTGTTGACAGTGACTAGTACAGAAGGATCGGGGAGGTGAGATTGATTATGAAGGAGAGAATAAACACTGGCATCTCCCATGGAAGTACTGGGCTCAGAGTCGAGGGCAGTGTCGACAGAAGACTGGGAACCGAATTCGTTATCAACTTGTTGCAGGTTGTTTAAAACTTGTCTGGGAGCTGGTGGAACGTTCCCATGGGAGCGACAGGCCGCTGAGAAATGGTTCATCTTCTTACAGAAATTACAAGCTTTACCAAAAGCTGGACACTGCGACTGCATAGAGTGGACATAATTACAGTTGTGGCACTTTTTAACAAGCGGGACCCGAGCGGCATAAGTCAGCCGCGGTGCAGGGCGAACGTTGTCTTGCTTGCGGCGGGGCATAGCAACACCAGTCAAATTGATAGCCCGATTGTCAGATCCCCTCTGCCCATGTAGCGGGGCAACCACTTCAGCTAGTCTGCATGCATGCATAGCTTCAGTCAGAGTGAGAACCGGTTTTCGCAGCAGCTCGGCTCGTAACTTCTGATTTAGCATGCCGGTGACTAAAATATCTCTAGTGAGCTGATCACACATGTTCTCGAAACGGCACCGCTGAGCAAGGTAGCGCAGGTCAGTGATAAAACATTCAACAGGCTCATCAGGCTGCTGTTTCCTTGTAAAGAATCTAGCCCGCTCCAATATACGGTTGGAGGGCAAGTCACAAATCTCCGCAAACTTGCGTAAGAGACATACCGGGTCGTTGGCAGACTCCGCTGGCTCGACGACCTGGTCGTTGTCATCCAGGACCGCTGGATTGTAGATGAAAGTCCGAGCTCGTTTCATGGCATCGGGACCGGCAAGTTTCAGCAGGAGTGAGGCTTTGACCACATCAGGATCATTTCGGTGCACGATGTTGATGAAGTGGTTGTACTCCATCACGAAAGTAGCCCATTGCTCCGCTATGTCAGCGTCAAAGACAAGGGGAGAGGGCTTGCGGCACGAGAATGCCATGGCAAAGGGGGAATTAAACACTAGTAAAACTAGGGGCAAATAAAACCCGATAAACAGGAGGCGTACGTTAAACCAGCTGACACCATGTAAAGATGTTAAGTCTGACACACTGTAACATTACTGAGCATTTAATAAAGGCACATGTGAAGCACGTCCCAGTACTGACTGCATCTAGTCTTCAGGCGTACTGGAACCAAGTGAGGAGCAAGGGGAAGATATCACAGTTATACTGAGATGACTAAGGTGTGGTTAGTGGTATTGAGGTAGCTACATTATAGGTTGCATGCATAAACCATCTACACCTCTAATCCAGTAACCTTCTGGTAAACCTCCTCTGCTCCCTCTCCAAAGCCTTCACAGTGTTCCTGTAATGGGATGACCAGAACTGCATGTAGAGCTCTAAATGTGGCCCAACCAAAGTCCTATAGAGTTGCATCAAGAATTCCTGACATATTTTCAATGTTCCTTGCAATTAAGGCATGCATACCATATGCCTACCATACCAAACTGTGTACGTGTTGTCACCTTTAGTAAGCTGAGAACTTGGAATCCAAGATCCCTTTGCACATCAATGCTCTTAAGGCCCTTGCTATTAATTGTATACTCTCTCCTTACATTCAACCTCCCAAAGTACCACACTTCACACTTGCTTGGGTTAATCTCAATCTGCCATTACTCTGCCCATTTCTACAGCTGATCTCTATCCCGCTGTATCTTCTGACAGCTTTACTCACTACTGCTCCTCCAATATTGGTGTCATTAGCAGATGTGCTCACCAACCCATCTACATTTGCACCGGGCCCGCCGAACCTCACCGCCTCACCGACCATCCACTGACCGGGACCTCCTACGCCTCGCCCGCTGACCCGGACTCCACTCCCCGCGGGCCTCCACCATCGATTCCACCGACCCTCGCCACTCCACCGCTCTCCAGCAGACTACAGCCATCGCCTTACCTGAGTCCTAGGCTCAGCACCGGGCCTGAAGTCTCAACGCTGCAGACTCTGACATCACGGGATCTGACTGTGCTGGGTCCAAGTGCTCATCCCCCTAACACAGGGAACCTCAGTGGCTGTTCCACTGGGTCTTCCCCATCCCCCACAAACCATGTGACCCCAGCTCTTCCCCACCCACACTATAGTCCTCATACCCCCTACCTCCCTGACCACCCACCACCCCCCCACCAGACATCGCCTCGACCTCCATCCACTGACCTGCCTTCCTTCAGCCCCAACCCCCATCATTGCCGTGTGTTCACCATCCCCCCTGACCTCCCCCTCTCTGATACCAAACAGTCTGTCCTCAACAGAGACCTTACCTTTGTTCCCCTCCATCCCCACCTCAATGAGTTCCGCGCCCGCCACGATGTGGAGCTCTTCTTCCGTCGCCTCCGCATCAAAGCATTTTTCCATGGGAAGGACTCAATCTGCCATTACTCTGCCCATTTCTACAGCTGATCTATATCCCGCTGTATCTTCCGAAAGCTGTCCCCCAATGATGACTCCTTCTCTCAGCTCCAACGAACCCCCTCCTCTTGGACTCCCCCTCATGGCCATCTTCCAGCTTTAGACCTTTTTATTTTAAACTGCCGACGGGACATCAACCGCTTCAACTTCTCCACTCCCCTGTCTCACTCTAAACTCTCCCCCCCTGAACGTACAGCCCTCCACTCACTCTGCAACAACCCAGACTGGGGGATCAAACCTGCCGACAAGGGAGGTGCTGTGGTAGTCTGGCGCGCTGATCTCTACAAGGCTGAGGCCTCGCACCAACTCTCAGACACCTCCTCCTACTTACCCTTGGACCATGACCCCATAGACGAACACCAGGCCACTATCTCTAGCACTACCACTGACTTCATCACTTCTGGCTCTCTGCCCTCCCAAGCCTCCAACCTCATTGTTCCCCAGCCCCGCACGGCCCGATTTTACCTTCTCCCCAAAATCCACAAACCTGACTGTCCTGGCAGACCCATTGTTTCTGCCTTTTCGTGTCCCACTGAACCTATTTCCACATACCTCGACTCCATCCTATCCCCCCTGGTTAAATCCCTCCCGACCTATGTCCAAGACACCTCACATGCTCTTCGTCTACTCCAGGACTTCTGTTTTCCAGGCCCCCATCCCCTCATCTTCACCATGGATGTCCAATCACTCTACACCTCCATCCCCCACCAGGAGGGTCTTAAAGCCCTCCATTTCTTCCTCGACCGCAGAACCAACCAATCCCCGTCTACTGATACTCTCCTCCGCCTAGCGGAGCTGGTCCTTACCCTTAATAACTTTTGTTTGACTCTTTCAATTTCCTCCAAATCCAAGGCGTAGCTATGGGCACGCACATGGGCCCCAGCTATGCCTGCCTCTTTGTAGGGTACGTCGAACAATCCTTGTTCGAGGCGTACCAGGGCCCTATCCCCAAACTCTACCTACCTCATCAACAAAGGTCAAAGGTTGATTTATTGTCACATACACCTAGATGTAGTGAAATTCTTTTTGCCAATGCAGCACATAAAAAATAATACAAACATAACAATAATAAATAGCTTTAACATAAAAACATCCCCCCACAATGGTTCCCATTATGGGGGAAGGCACAAAGTCCAGTCCCATCCCAATGTCACCCATAGTCGGGCCTATTGAGGCCTCCACAGTTGCCTCTACGGAGGCCCGATGTTCCAGGCCGTCCTCGCCGGGTGATGATGTTCCGGCGTCGGAGAGTCCTCTCAGCGGCATGGGAACCCTGGAACGGCCGCCTCCCTACTCGAGACCGTGGCTTCCGGAGCCGACAGGCCGCGCCCAATGGAGCTCATACTGGCGATCTCATCGAGAGATCCCAGGCTCCCGGTGTAAACTTCGGGCGCCGCCGCCGCAGCTCCGCGATGTTTTAACGACGGTCCCAGCTCACACGGAGTTCCAGCGCGGCGGACTCAGGCAAGGCACGCCCGCCCCGCAATGGCGTTCCAGCGCTGCACCGCCATCCTCATACCCGCAGCTCCACCGCCGCCGATGCCGGTTTGCCGACGATGCCGAGGCTCTGGGCGGTGCCCCCTCGCTCCTCGGACCCGCGAGCTCCGCAGCGACGCTGTATGCCGCCGCCGCCGATGCCGAGGCTCCGGGCGGGTCCCCTCAGGAAATGCCGCTCCAGGCCCGCTGGTTAGGCTCCGCGAGGACGGTCAAAAGTGCAGCCCGGAGAAAAGCTGCATCTCCGACCAGGTAGGGACCCTGAAAATTCGTTTCCCCCTCTCCCCCCCCCCCCCCCCCCCCCCCCCCCCCCCCCCCCCACACATAAAAAGCTAGAACTCCTTAAAAACAAACACTAAACTAACTAAAAATAAGAAAAAAGAAATGAAAAACAGACAGCTGCAGGCTAGGCAGCCATACCCCCTACAGGTCGGCGCCAACTGCATTGGTGCCACCTCCTGCACCCACACACAACTCACTGACTTCATCCATTTCACCACTAACATCCATCTGGCACTCAAATACACCTGGACCATTTCCGACACTTCCCTACCATTTCTAGACCTCACTATCTCCATTGCAGGTGATAGACTACTGACTGACATCCACTATAAACCCACTGACTCCCATGGCTATCTAGACTACACTTCTTCCCATCCTACTTCCTGTAAGGACTCCATCCCCTACTCCCAATTCCTTCGTCTACGCCGCATCTGCTCCCAAGATGAGGTGTTCCACACCAGGGCATCGAAGATGTCCTCATTCTTCAGGGAACGGGGGTTCCCCTCTTCTACTATAGATGAGGCTCTCACCAGGGTCTCTTCTATACCCTGTAACTCTGCTCTCACTCCCCATCCCCCCACTCGTAACAAGGGCAGAGTCCCCCTTGTCCTCACCTTCCACCCTACAGTCGTCTGACATTTTTGCCACCTCCAACGGGATCCCACCACTGGCCACATCTTCCCATCTCCTCCCCTGTCTGCTTCCGCAGACCGCTCCGTCCGTAACTTTCTGGCTAATTCATCCATTCCCACCCAAACTTCGCTAATTTCAGGTAGTCCCGGCTTTCTCCTCCCCTTCCCAGCTCTCCCTCAGCCCACTGTCTCCGCCTCTTCCTTTCTTCTTCCCCCCCCCCACCCCCCCCGACCCTCACATCAGTCTGAAGAAGGGTCTCGACCCAAAACGTCACCTACTCCTTCGCTCCATAGATGCTGCCTCACCCGCTGAGTTTCTCCAGCATTTCTGTCTATCTTACATTTGCATCCATGTCATTTATATATATATATATCACAAACAGCAGAGGTCCCAGCACAGATCCCCGCAGAAAGCTGTGAGCAAATTTCGGCCCCATATCTGAGGAAGGATGTGCCAAAGCGGCAGTTACTGTCGTGTTATTCTACTGTAATAGTTGTGCATTTCTCTGAGCACTGTATCTATTTCCAATTTAATTCTGAGTTTAATTGAAGCATTGCGAGAGTCTTGCATTTGTGTATAAAGGAAGAAGCCATTGTTTTACACCAGTCAGCAAGGAATTTGTCATTGATCACACAATGCAGAGACCTACCAATTGCATTTTACACTGGCATTGATGATGAATGAACTGGAAGTTGCATTTGTTGTCATTTTTAACATGTGTGTGTCATTACCTCCCATGTGGTACCTCATCATCCACAGGAGAAAGTTGCAGCCTGCGGGACTCAACATCAAAATAAAACCCACGGGCAGCTTTCTTTACCTGTCTGCAACAGAACTTGTTATCAGAAAGGTTATCCATCACAGTTTATTGTCACGTGTACCGAGGTACAGTGAAAAGCTATTTGTTGCATGCTATCCAGTGAGCAGAAAGACAATACATGATTACAATCGAGCCATTCACAGTGAATAGGTACATGATAAGGGAATAACGTTTAGTGCAAGGTAGAGTCCGAGAGTCACCAACGAGGTAGATGGTAGATAATAGCTAGTACATCTGTAATCTTGACAGTTCACCTCTCTCCACTTACTGCTTGATCTTCTGGACATTTCCAACATTCTCCCGCACTCCAAAGATGGCAGGTTTGTAGGCTAATTGGCTTGGTATAGCTGTAAATTGTCCCTAGTGTGTGTAGGATAGTGTTAGTGTGCGGGGATTACTGGTCAGCGATGGCACGGTGAGCCAAAGTGCCTGTTTCTGAGCTGTATCTCTAAACTAAACAACACCATCACACAAGGCATGATACAGACAAAAACAATTGATCAATTCTGCATATCTCCGTCACGCTAAAGTTAATTTTCTGATCTTGAACATAAGCTGAAGGCACGGATTATTGAAGAATATTTATCAATGCCACTTTGATGAAAACTCTTGCAAAGCATGTTAAACTATCCATGCTGCTGTCTTGGTGTGAACACTGTCATTTCCAGAATTTAGAGCAGTTGAGATCTAAAGACCACAGGTTCTATTATGATTAGGATCAGAGGGAAGATAATCACAATTTTTCACTCAAAACCATTAAAGAATAAGAAGCAACATCATTGAGAGAAATAGTAATTAAAACTGTGGTGGTAACACACCACACGCAGTGGACTGTCAAGCTGAGGGGAAACGTGGAAAAATCAACCATTCTACTGGGGTTTACAATTCAACAAAACCAATGATTCAATTCCAGACACAAGGAAGCCTGTAGATGCTGGCTTACAATATAAAACACTAAGAGCTGGAGTAACTCAACGGCTGAGGCAGCATCTCCAGAGAACATGGATAGGTGACGCATTGAGCTGAATTCTTCTTTGACTGATTGTAATAGTTTAGTTTAGTTTAGTCTAGAGATACAGCACAGAAACAGGCCCTTCGGCCCACCGAGTCCGTGCAGACCAGCCCAAGCCCACACACACTAGGGACAATTTACAAATACCAAGTAAACAAATCGAAGCCAATTAACCTACAAACCTGTACGTCTTTGGAATGTGGGAGGAAACTGAAGATCTCAGAGAAAACCCACACGGTCACGAGGAGCACGTACAAACTCTGTACAGACAGCACCCGTAGTTGGGATCGAACCTGGGTCTCCGGAGCTGCAAGCGCTGTAAGGCAGCGACTCTACCGCTGCGCCACCATGTCACCCTTGTAGGGGGGAGAAAGCTGGAAAAGAGCTGGGGGTGAGACAAAGCCTGCACGTGATAAGTGGATACTCGTGATCCCCCCGCCTCCCCCCTCACCTCCCCCCTCGCCTCCCCCCTCACCTCCCCCCTCGCCTCCCCATTTTAGTTGGCAGATGGGTGGACAAAGGCCAGAGATGTAAAGAAGACAGATGATAAAACAGAAAGTGGAAGATAACAAGAAGAGTGAATTGTGAAGACAGAGGAAAAGGTAAATGTGGAAGGGGGGTGGGGAATAGGGAATTGGAGAGGGGGGGGGGGGGTGCATATTGAGGATCATGTAGTTAGTGCTGAAGCCAATGCAGTAGTCAACAAACACTTCTTTCCTTTTTACTTCACCCATCAGAGCATTGAACCACAGGGATGAGTGAACAGTTACAACTCACAAATGAATGTACTGGTTGATGCAGGTGAATCTGTCAACATGATGAGGGAGAAACCTTCAACAGTCTTCTCTGTTATCCCACTCTGACTCAGTGGGGAAGTGACAGGAGATTTCCTTGCAATACCTCTACAGTTTTGACAAATATGGGACCATTTTGATCACAAGTCACCTTCAACTCAATGAGTGCTAACATGACGTTCTATGTAATCCCAGATGACTGTGATATTTGTCTGAGCTTCTCCTCGTATTGCATGGATCACATATTCAAGTGAGGTTATTGTCACGTGCCCCTGTATAGGACAATGAAATTGTCAGTACCAACATTCAACGACACCCATTCAGAATCATAGGTCAATTTACCTCCATTAGGTTGAAAGGTGTACAGTGAAAGTTACATGGAGACCTCATCATACAGTCAGTAACACAGCCACATCACAGCACTTTGTTCCATGTGTAGGAAGGGACTACAGATGCTGGTTTACACCGAAGATAGACACAAAATGCTGGAGTAACTCAGCGGGACTGGCAGCATCTCTGGATAGACGGAATGGGTGATGTTTCAAGTTGAGACCCTTCTTCAGGACTTTGTTTCATGTTTGCCAAAGAAGGAGAGGAGAAACTCCAATGCCTGCACATTGCTAATAGTGTTAGAAATGAACCAACTCCCTGGGTTTCATGTAGAAACATCATCAAGATGCTGAAAAATCAAAATCTGTTTCATTTCTGTATAGATTACTGATTAAAGATCAGGATCAATTTATCTCAGAATGTCAATGGTTTCAGGCATTTCTCAAACCATAATTCAGGGTAGCACCAGATTGGACTTGGAGAAGAGTAATGATATTTAGTTTTAGTTTTAGCTTTAGAGATACGGCGCGGAAACAGGCCCTTCGGCCCATCACATCTGCACGGACCAGCGATCCCAGCACATTTAACCCTATGCTGGAGAAACTCAGCAGGTGCGGCAGCATCTATGGAGCGAAGGAAATACCCAAGGGTTTTGGCCCGAAACGTTGCCTATTTCCTTCGCTCCATAGATGCTGCCGTACCCGCTGAGTTTCTCCAGCAATTTTGTCTACCTTCGATTCTCCAGCATCTGCAGTTTTTTCTTGAAAATTTAACACTATCCTACACATACTAGGGACATTTTTTTCACTGTTATACCAAGCCAATTAACCTACAAACCTGTACGTCTTTGGAGTGTAAGAGGAAACGGAAGATCTTGAAGAAAACCCATGCAGGTCACGGGGAGAACGTACAAACTCTGTATAGACAGCACTCATAGTCAGGATCGACCTGCAAGCGCTGTAAGATGGCAACTTTTCCACTACGCCACTCTGCCGTACAGTTTTCTCAACATTTATTGACCTTTTCGTACACAAAGCAATTGAGTCTGGAGTAAGTGCAATAGTTGAACTGTTTCAGAATCTCATTAAATATAAAATCCCATAAAGTCTGTTCTCCAAGAGCTTGAAGGCACACACTAATGTGTGAACTAACAGGAAATGACCTCAGGATTAAAACATGACAAATACCAAAGAGACAGCTCTATGAGTTCTGTGTTGAATTCTTTATTTGTGTCTTCAGCAAATGTAAGCATTTGCCCAATGCCGTAGCACTGTGCTACTTTGCCAACATTACCAGCACCTTGTACCAATTAACCCAAGGATTCCCAACCTGGGTAAATTTACCCCCAGGGGGTACATTTTCGCCTACCCAGGGGGTAAATTTGTTGATTCTGGATTTGCACATATTTTTTCTCATTGACTGACTGTGTGTGGTTCTGGTGTACTGGTATTTGTTCATCATTAGTTGTTCATAAATAAGTGAAATAACATTGTTATGTGCTATTAAAGTTGCCAGGGGTAAACGGGACGAAAAAGGTTGGGAACCACTGAAATTCTAATCAAAGCATTAATAAATGAATGGATTGAAGCTCACAATTCCGCAGCTTCGGTGTTGAACATCTGGCTCAGACCTACTCAGCTAATCGTCAATATAAACCCAAATGGTCTGGGTGCTGCTCTCACTCTCAAATGTCACCTGCCATGATAACTTATGGATCGCCAGTTCTTGTAGAGCAGTGTTTAAGAAGGAACTGCAGATGCTGGAAAATCAAAAGTAGACAAAAGTGCTGGAGAAACTCAGCGGGTGCAGCAGCATCTATGGAGCGAAGGAAATAGGCAACGTTTCGGGCCGAAACCCTTCTTCAGACTCCCGAAACTCCTTTGAAGTTGTGATGAACTAGGGTGGCAATTCGTCAGCTTGACAATCCTGACAGCAAGCTGTCCATTTGCAACATGGCTCAATGGTGAAGTTGAGAAATTTATGCAAACCCTAAATAAAATCATCATCCTGTTCATGCCACAGGGAAATAATGGAAGCAAGAATGCTAAAGGTTTGACCACAATTACGGAGAAACACATGAGGAACCAGTGCAGTGGTCAATAACCAGCAGATGACCAACCCTGAAGCCTTCTCTGTCATGGCCACAGACATCAACAAACCTACTGTAGAGAAGATGGGCGTCACGGTGGAGCAGCAGTAGAGTTGCTGTCTTACAGCACCAGCAACCCGGGTTCCATCCCGACTACGAGTGCTTGTCTCTACCAAGTTTGTACATTCTCCCCGTGACCCGCGTGGGTTTTCACCGAGATCTCCAGTTTCTTCCCACACTCCAAAGACGTACAGTTTGAATAGATTAATTGGCTTGGTATACAATAAATATAAATTGTCCATAGTGTGTGTAGAATAGTGTGCGGGGATCGCTGGTCAGTGTGGTCTCGGTGGGCTGAAGGGCCTATTTCTGTGCTGTATCTCTAAAAAAAGACACTTTCAAACTGCCATCAGCTCGTCTGCTGCTGCACCAGGGGATCAAACAATTTTTACCACTGTTACTCCGCCAGCGGAGAAACCTCCCACTCCATCCCTCGTCACCACTTCAAAAAATCGGACCGCTTGGCATTTTTTTCCGGCACTTACATTTCTCCAGATCATAATATTACATCCCCCCCCCCTTTCCCCCCTCTGCTCCCCCTCCCTCCCACTCTCACCCCCCCCCCCCCCTCTCACCCCCCCCTCTCACCCCCCCCCCCTGTGTGTGTGACACTGCAGCCCCCCCTCCCCCCCACCTGCAACCGCGCTTTGAGGGGACGGGACCCAACAGGTCCCCCTTGGTCTAGTAACAAATAAAACCTCTGGAGATAACACCACACTCAGTGACACGAATACCGTAATGTACATTTCACCGACACAAACTAAGGCTGAGCATCTTCCTGTGTTACCCCATGAGGTAAATGGTCAACATCCAAGCAAATGTGACCAAGACAAGGAGAATATGACAAAGGCTGAAGCAGAGAATTACAAGAAACCAACGTCTGCATCAAAACAGCCCGGAGATATAGTTCTTGTGAAATGCCACAACACTACAGGCAAACAAAGAATCCATACGAGACTGAGTCAATTGAAGTTGCTGTCATAAATTTTCAATGATCACATCATGACAAGATTTCGCAAAACATCATCCTAAATACATAATTATTCAAATCACCAGTTAAAACCAAAAAACATAACCAAAACAAAACAAAAAACATAACTTCAGGCTTGAAGATGAAATTAACGCAACGACCAATAAACGGGTGTCGGGGGTTACGGGGAGAAGGCAGGAGAATGGGGTCAGGGGAGAGAGATATATCATAGATGGGCTGAATGGCCCAATTCTGCTATGAAACAAAATCATGAATTGCATCATTTATGGGGAGACTGGAATATCAACATGACGTGTGGATATCTGAAGAAGGGTCTCGACACGAAACGTCACCCGTTTCTTCTCTCCAGAGATGCTGCCTGACCCGTTGAATCACTCCAGCATTTTGTGTCTATCTTGGGTGTAAACCAGCATCTGCAGTACCTTCCTACACAGTTTAACTGAGGGTGAGCTCTATCAATGCTTCCAACACTTGGACAAAACCTGGTCAGAAATCAATGGGCTCTTGACTCCAATCCCTTTCTTTTCCAACAGAATTTGTCACCTAAGCAACAACTGAGAAACATCATCCAGAAATCATGAAGTGCTTTCCATTGCAGAAGTAGAAATGTCCATCATACCTGGGAGACGTGTAACAAAGCGATATGAAGAAGATGTTTTTTTTTTTTAATTGGCATTGTCAAGGACATGGTGTTGGCAATGGAATAATTGTGCATTCCTTTTCAGGAATATGTCTTCTTTATGATTGTGTTTAGTTTCTGCCGCATAGTAAAAAGAAAGAGGACACCTCTGTTCTATATTGTGCAGTCATTAGTTTATTACATTAATTGCACATATATCAAAGGCTTACTGGTTACAGTTCAGTCACTCTCAGGTTTAGTTTAGACAATAGATAATACATGCTGAAGTAGGCTATTCACTGTGATCATGGCTGATCATCCACAATCAGTACCCCATTCTTGCCTTCTCCCCATATCCCTTGACTCTGCTATCATTAAGAGCTCTATCTAACTCTCTCTTGCAAGCATCAGGAGAATCAGCCTCCACTGCCTTCTGAGGCAGAGAATTCCACAGATTCACAACTCTCCGGGTTAAAAAGTTTTTCCTCATCTCAGTTCTAAATGGCCTACCCCTTATTCTTAAACTGTAGCCCCTGGTTCTATACTCCCCCAACATCAGGAACATGTTTCCTGCCTCTGGCGTGTCCAATCCCTTAATAATCTTAAATGTTTCAATAAGATCCCCTCTCCTCCTTCTAACTTCCAGTGTATACAAACCCAGTCGCTCCATTCTTTCAACATATCACAGTCCAGCCATCCCGGGAATTAACCTCGTGAACCTACGCTGCACTCCCTCAATCGCAAGAATGTCCTTCCTCAAATTTGGAGACCAGAACTGCACACAATACTCCAGGTGTGGTCTCACCAGGGCCCTGTACTAGTACAGAAGGATCTCTTTGTTCCTACACTCAACTACTCTTGTTATGAAGGCCAACATGCCATTAGCTTTCTTCACTGCCTGCTGTACCTGTACGCTTACTTTCAGTGACTGATGTACAAGAACACCCAGATCACATTGTACTTCCCCTTTTCCTAACTTGACACCATTCAGATAATAATCTGCTTTCCTGTTCTTGCCACCAGCACGGAAACAGGCCCTTTGGCTCACCAAGTCTGTGCCGACCAGCGAAAACCATATAACAATTACAGCACGGAAACAGGCCATCTTGGCCCTTCAAGTCCGTGCCGAACACTTATTTTCCCCTAGTCCCATCTACCTGCACTCAGACCATAACCCTCCATTCCTTTCCCGTCCATACACCTATCCAATTTATTTTTAAATGATAAAATCGAACCTGCCTCCACCACTTCCACTGGAAGCTCTTTCCACACAGCTACCACTCTCTGAGTAAAGAAGTTCCCCCTCATGTTACCCCTAAACTTCTGTCCCTTAATTCTCAAGTCATGTCCTCTTGTTTGAATCTTCCCTACTCTCAATGGAAAAAGCTTATCCATGTCAACTCTGTCTATCCCTCTCATCATTTTAAAGACCTCTATCAAGTGCCCCTTAACCTTCTGCGCTCCAAAGAATAAAGACATAACTTGTTTAACTTTTCTCTGCAACTTAGTTGCTGAAAGCCAGGCACCATTCTAGTAAATCTCCTCTGTACTCTCTCTATTTTGATGACATCCTTCCTATAATTAGGCGACCAAAATTGTACACCATACCCCAGAATTGGCCTCACCAATGCCTTGTACAATTTTAACATTACATCCCAACTTCTATACTTAATGCTCTGATTTATAAAGGCCAGCACACCAAAAGATTTATTTACCACCCTATCTACATGAGATTCCACCTTCAGGGAACTATGCACAATTTTACTTCGGAGTCACATGAGTGACTACGTGAAGAAGGGCCGTCCGTCTGCGTGCGCGTCATTACGTCTGAACGCAAACGCACGACGGACTGGCAGAGGCACTGCGTCCTCCCAGGCCGTTAGGAGGTGCAGGTAAGGAAGTTGAATCACTTACCTGCGTTCTTTCGGGCTTGAAACTTTTTGTAGTTTCAGGGTCCAGATGTCGAGGAGACGGTCCGCGGGGAAGTCGGCTGCCGAAGACCGCAGCATTCCCAGTAGCGGGCAACGGTGTTTCCCGACATTTAGCGCCGGCAGCTGATCCGGCAGGAGGCTTGTTGCAGGAGGAGAGTTCCGTTGGTGGTCCTGCAGTACGGGAAAATCCACCCGCAAGTCAAACAACCCGTTGACTCAGAAGAGAACCAGCCGCCCAATCCTCTCTTCAGGTAAGGCCAGAAGAAGGAAGCAAAAGCTGTCGGACCAATCAAGGTACCAACGACAAGCAAACTTCATCAGTAGGCGACAACACACCCCACACCTCCATAGGGGGTAAGCAGTTCACTAAAGCCGGTGGTAGCTTGAAAGCTGGGCACGGAAATATGATCAGAGTCGTCTTTCAAGGCAGACTCAGAATTATGGCCAGAATTGTCCGACAAGGCAGGCTCAGTATGATAAGGTTTTCAGACCAAGACCCAAGCAGAGGTCAGGAGAAACATGGAATCCACACTTCCTACCAGTCCAACTCCCAATCAAGGAGAGAAAAGGAACCCGCATCAGGGGCCTTTGGGCTTACCACAAGACCACCGGTAGCCATGGAGGTAGGTGGGTCTGGGTTTACTGAAACAAGGGATTGTGGACCAGTTACATGTTGGTAATTTTACTCTTGTGTTTTTGTTCAAAATGACAATAACATGAATTTCAGATCTGGTTTTCAAAAACAGATAACAACATGTGATTATTTTACTGCACAACATACATAGGTTCCAAGCAGACTTGGAACTCGGACCGGAATTGTCTTCAAGGCAGGCCCAGTATTATGGGCAGGATTGCCTTCCAGGACAGGTGACAGATGGAGGATGTCACTTCATCCAGATTTAACTCATTTGTGCAGTACAGACTTTTAGAAACAGCAATTATTTGTTACGGTCTAACAACTGTTTTATAGGAGCTTCCTATAAAATGGTCACATGGCATGCATCGACCTCAAAGATGCATACTATTCGGTGTCTATTCATTAAGAACAGGAGATATTTGAAGTTTAACTGGATGGCATGGCTCTGCCAAATAGGTTGACATCAGCTCCTAGACTATTGACTAAACTACGGAAACCAATTCTGGGACTACAAAGGTCTCAAAACCACATAGTAATGGCATATTTGGAGGACATTTTCATTTTGGAGTCACCAAGAATTGGCAGAAGAATGAGTCAAGCAAACCAAAACCCTGTTTGATAGAATTGGTTACCTCATCCATCCAGTTAAATCAAAATTGACACCTACAAGTGTAATTGATTACCTAGAATTTACTATCAAAACAGTAAATGTGTTGGTGACTTTGCCTAGGGGCAAACGACAATATTAATTAAGCCTGCAATGACCTGATAGTCAAATTCTAGCCATCTATCAGGCAAACAGCGAGTGTAATTGGCAAATAATAGCTGCATTCCCAGCAGTACGGGCCTTTGCATTACCAGAACTTACAGCAAGCAAAGGAACACTCAGATTACATGCAGGCCGAATTGGCAAACTATGGATTGCCAGCAGAGGCCATTGTTGAATAACTATGGTGGATAACGAATGGGAGACAGCTCAGGGAAATTTTGCTCGAAAGCCATCGAGGGTTCTTCAGACCTATGCAAGCGGCTAAGGATGGGGCGACACCAACACAGTCTAAAGCTGTGGGGGCAGATGGAATGAGCAGGTGTCTGTAATTCCCCAACACATGGAATCAATTACCCAGAATTGTTGGGGGCACAATATGGACTCAAGGTTCTCTGTAGTGATATGCAACCGGTGCTTGTTCAAATTCAGATTGATAACACCACTGCGGTGGCATATATCCATTAACGAGGGTGGTGTAAAATCTGTATCTTACGACAGATTGTCGAACCTCATTTGGCACTGGTGTATCGAGAGGAATATTTGGGAAATCTACGAGGTAGATATAACACGGTGACAGATGCTGGATCACGAATGTTTAATAACAACACAGAATGGATGTTGAATCAGACAGTATTTAACAAAATAACTACATGATTTGGCATACCAGATGTTGATCCGTTTGCATCTAGACTAACCATTAGTTACCCAGATATGTGTCCTGCGAGCTGGATCCAGGAGCAAGGCAGTGGATGCTTTCTCCCTCAATTGGGGAGGAATGTTTATGTATGCTTTCCGCCAATTTGTCTCACAAACCGATGCTTGACAAAAATCAAGCAAGACCAAGCCACAGCCAGATTGGCCTACTCAAGCCTGGTCCCCAAACATTTTGGGAATTACAGTCCAGCCAGTTATGGCTGTACCCAAGAGCAGGGACCTTCTAGTGAACCCAGTTACAGGGAGCAATCATCCACTACATGAACGTATAACTTGTTGGTCTGCAGATTCTGAGGAGGCCATTTCAAGGCATAGGACTGTCCGAACAAATACAACACAGTTCGGATAACGGATGTCTTGGAGTTCCTATCAACTGTACTATAACAATAAACTAAGTTATAGTGCATCTATAGTGCCAGAGGCGCACTCTCCTCCAATCTGATGCCGGAAGCAGGGCACAGTTCGATAGGAACGCACCCCTTTGCAACAAAATTCATGAAGGGAATTTACAATTTAAGACCTCCAAGGCCAAGGTACACTGACACATGGGATGTGAGCGTGGTACAAACCCTACTTTGACAGTGGGGACCGCCTATAACTAACCCTGAAGGTGGTATGCTGACAAAGAGTCCAGACACTGCAAAAGCTACGGTTGGACTACATGACCACCAATATGAACAACATAACATTCCTAATCAGGAACCTGATAAAACAGAGCAGGCCAGGAATGCCAGGGATGGAGATCCAGTTCTTGGCATATCCAGAGGACCAATGGTTGTGTGGGTGGTAACATACTAACACCACTATCTGAGAGTTACGGAGAACCTCAGAGGCTAAGAACAATCGGTCCTCAACAGTCATAAAAATAAAAAATAAATTAAAAAAACCACACCAAAAGGTGTCAACTCAAACCATCTCCAGATGGTCAAAAGAGGTAATGGCGGTAGCAGGAGTAAACATTTATATGGTTAAATCTCACTCCACCAGGGCTGCATCTACGTCGGCAGCAAGAGCTATGGACGTGCCCCTTGACGACATCCTAGTGGCTGCAGGATGGACGAATGAAATAACGGTCCACCGGTTGTATTACAAACCCATAACCGGACTGGGGGTGTTTGCACGTACCATTTTAAGTTCTGTCCCTTAGTTTCCCCCCCCAAGGTTGTGAGGGGTAACTTTTTTAAAACCTTTTCTTTCATTTAAAGCATCAGTGTCTTTACTTAACTATGTAATGTCTGAATGCTTTAATAATTACACGCATCCATGGTCAATCCATTCAGTGTGTGACGCCTGGATTCGTAACCGGCGTAAAATCACAGAGCTTTGAAATCTTCACGTAGTCACTCACGTGACTCCGAAGTAAAATAGTAAGATTAAACGAGAACTTACCAGTTTGAAATTTGATCTTGATTTTATGAGGAGTTATGATGAGCGATTACGTGCCCACCGCTCCCACCCTCATACTATCAAGGTCATATGGAAGTTCTAGTTTCTTCACAATCTTACTATTCTCAGGTCTTCTTTTTATCTGTGATTTAACACCGCTGCTTTGAAGATTGACGTGCACGCAGACGGACGGCCCTTCTTCACGTAACCGCTCATTGTAACTCCTCATAAAATCAAGATCAAACTTCAAACTGGTAAGTTCTCGTTTAATCTTACTATTATTCCTAGATCCCTCTGTTCAACTGCATTCCTCAATTCATTACCATTTACCATGTACGTCCTATTTTGATTTGTCCTGGCAAAATCCCTGCACATTATCCCTACCCTATACACACTGGGGACAATTTACATTTTATACCAAGCCAATTAACCTCCAAACCTGTACATCTTTGGAATGTGGGAGGAAACCGAAGATCTCGCAAAAAACCTATGCAGGTCACGGAGAGAACGTACAAACTCTGTACAGACAAGCACCCATAGTTCGGAACGAACCCGGGTCTCTGCCGCTGTAAGGCAGTAACTCTACCACTGCACCACCATGTCGCATTCGCATGGTAACGGCTATTCCATGCCTATATACAGGTGCTAAGATCTGTCAGTAGACAGGCAAGTATCTGAGGCCTCATGTGGCGCACGTAATATTTCGAACCCACTGCCAGAAATGTAGCCATTTACACATTACTTTGGCTGGTGGTCGGGGAACCAAGGTTGAAAATTGATCTTGGCCGTTGTGCTTTGGTGAATATAGAAATATTTCCAAAGGTGTTATTAATATAAGAAATTCTCTCCTCGGAAAATAATTCCTGCATCCAATTGTCACATTCACACGGAACACCTCTAAGGCAACAAGTGAACCTAAAGTCACCAACTACTTCAAATGATTTTCATGTGCTTGTCAATATCTGATGCACTGACAGGTTGGTGACTTCATGCCCCATTAGTGTCAGTGCATGGCATCAAAGCAACAGCCATAGTGGAGATGAATCATGACTACACTTCAATCTCACTGGATTAAAATCAATTTGGACATGTGGTGGAAAAACCGTAAGGCAAGCATGATTTTACAATATGCATGTTCAGTAGTATATAAAGCTGTGAAGACAAACGTGAGCTTTATTTGCATTAAATCTGCAAATTTAACTAATATTATATTGGAACATTTAATTCAATTTGAAACCTATTTGCGTTGTGCTCTGGTGAATATAGAAATGTTTCCAAAGGTGTCATTAATATAAGATTCCAGGATATTTGCAATACCGAATTCAACAGAAAGCTCTCTACACAAAGAATGATCAGAGTGTGAGGCTCACTATCACACTGGGCATTGAGATGAATAGTTTAAGAAGGAACTGCAGATGCTGGAATATCGAAGGTAAACAAAAATACTGGAGAAACTCAACGGGTGAGGCAGCATCTATGGAGCGAAGGAAATTGGCAACGTTTTGGGTCGAGACCCTTCCTCAGACTGATGTGAGGGTGGGGGGAGGGGGGAGGTGCGGGAAGAAGAAAGGAAGAGGTGGAGCCAGTGAGCTGAGGGAAAGCTGAGAAGGGGAGGAGAATGTAGGGACTACCTGAAATTAGAGGTCAATGTTCATATCGCTGGGGTGCAATCTGCCCAAGCGAAATACGAGGTGCTGCTCCTCCAATTTCTAGTGGTCTACAGTTTGGCACCAGCGCCGTCACAGGAGCTGCCAGAGCTAGGTTGTAGACAACGACGAACTGCCTTAGGGGCTCCAACTCCGGATTTTCCTGAGGTTTACTCCAGGAGCCTTTTCCATGACTGGATATGGCCACAAGGCAGTGGAGGTTTTAAATCAGAGTTTTCCCTCTCCTAGATGGACTGCCTTCCCAGGCTGACGAGCCCCACCTGCCCGAGACTCGTGGGGGTGGGATCACCTACCTTCCAATGCAGGTCTATAGCACCTGCCCACTGCCCACACTTTTTATGACTGTTGGGAAAATTAATTTCCCTCCTGGGGTAAATAAGGTTCTATCGTATCATATGTCCAGGTAATGAGGTTCTTACAGAGCATTATAATTGGCGCAGTTATATACAGCAACAGCTTCTTCCTCCAATAAATTAGAGTGTAATCCTAATCTCCCAACCCACTTTACTGAAGATTATTTTTAATCTATACTTTCACTGGAATTAAAGCTCTGACATTATAATCTGCACTCTGATATTTTTCTCTTTGCATACCTTTTTCTCTCGCAGACAAGTATATTGTGTCTAGCTTGATTGTACTCATGTGCAGTATGATTTGGCCAGAGATTATGCAAGCAAGGGTTACACTACATCTTGGTAAACTTGACGGTAATAAACCAATAACGCACGACCAAGAGAGTCTGGGGAAGGATCCTGAACGGAGAGGTCACCTGTCCATGTTCTCCAGGGATGCTGACTGACTTGCTGAGTTACTCCAGCATTTTGTGTCCTTTTTTGTAAACCAGCATAAAATGATACAGTGTAGAAACAGGCCCTTTAGCCCAACTTTCCCACACCGGCCAACATGTCCCAGCTACACTAGTCCCACCTGCGCGGTTGGTCCATATCCCTCTAAACCTGTTCTATCCATGTACCTGTCTAACTGTTTCTTACACGTTGGGATGGTCCCTGCCTCAATTACCTCCTGTGGCAGCTTGTTCCATATACCCACCACCCTTTGTGTGCATCTGCAGTTCCGTGGATATTGCTTCGCTACATGTTCATGGTACTCTCACTGCACTACTTGCCTGCCATTCCCCAGTTTAGTTTAGTTTTAGATTAGTTTAGAGATACAGCATGCAAATAGGCCCTTCGGCCCACCGAGTCCGCACCGATCAGCGATCCCTGCACATTAACACCATCCTACGAACACTAGGGACAATTTACACATACACCAAACTAATTAACCTACAAACCTGTATGTCTTTGGAGTGTGGGAGGAAAACGAAGATTTTGGAGAAAATCCAAGCTGTCTCGGGGAAAATGTACAAATCCCGTACAGACAGCACCCATATTTAGGATCGAACCCGGGTCTCCGGCGCTGCAAGCACTGTAAGGCAGCAACTCTACCGCTGCGCCACCATGGCCACCATGATTACAGCCCAATATTCCTGGCCCCATGATCTACTTTCATCTCTTTATCCATAATGAAAATGTTGGGCTGCTAAAGCTCCCCAGAAGTGCAACTCTGTTGGAGCACAAGCTGGAATTGTACTCAGCTGTAAATTATGCCCCTGACCCACTTAGGAAACCTGAATGGAAACCTCTGGAGACTTTGTGCCCCACCCAAGGTTTCCGTGCGGTTCCCGAAGGTTTTTGTCAGTCTCCCTACCTGCTTCCACTACCTGCAACCTCCGGGAACCGCACGGAAACCTTGGGTGGGGCGCAAAGTCTCCAGAGGTTTCCGTTCAGGTTTCCTAAGTGGGACAGGGGCATAAGCCCACGTTGGCCTGTATAATGCTTACCGCAGCGAAGGATGTGATTGCACTATTGAGGATATAGACAACTTTCATGAGGATGCTGCCACGTCGAGAGAATTAGAACATTAAAGAGGGATTTGCTGTTTTGCGGGTTTCTTTGGATTAAAGGAGGCTGAAGGAAGACTTATTTGAACAGTATAAAAGTATGATAAGCCGATAAAAGGTGGAAAAAGGTCAGCTTCACCTGGCACTGTGGTCGTTGAGCAAGGGGCATAGATTTAAAGTAATTTAAAGGGTCAGGAAGATGTCAGGAACAGTTTTAATCCAGAATTATGGGAATCAGCAGCTCACTGCATGTAAGGTGGCCAATTACAGAAATCCATCTGAAGATAGGCACAAAATGCTGGAATAACTCAGCGGGACAGGTGGCATCTCTGGATAGAAGGAATGGATGACGTTTCCACATCACCGGACCTCAGTGCAACTCAGGACTTCAACATTGAGAGTGGATAGCCTTTTAATTTTCCAGCAATGGGCAAAATGACCACTGTCTCATAAGGAACATAGATTGTCTATTTTAATCACGTCCGACCAACAAGTAAATTGAGATGGACTGCAAGTTGGCCAATCCTCAAAGAAGCAGATGGCAGCAAGTCTGAAATTAGATGCAGACAACACTCAATGCTAAACTCCAACTCTAATAAAGAGGGACATTATCATTGCAGGTATTTGAACATGCTGGTTGAAGCCATATCATTCATATGGTGAAGCTATTTTCTCCTACAGTGAAGATCAGAAAATACTCTTCCCAGGAATCTGAAGGAATCCTGAACAAACCAGTTTAAGAACTTAATGTGCAAACAATTGCGAGCTATGTGAAAAAGCATGTTTATGAACAGATCGTCTGTTGAGCAATGTTGTGCTTGGACACTCTGAAACGCACCAATCCATTGTTTCCGCGCTGTATCTCTAAACTAAAGGCAACTTTATTTATATAGCACATTTCATACACGAGGCAGACTCAAAGTGCTTCATATAAAAACATGTCATACAATAAAATGAAATAATAAAATTAAATAAAATAGAAGAATTAAAAGAAAATAAAAGCAAAGTTAAAAATGCATTATAAAAAGTGCAAAAGTTAAAAGTGCAATGTAGTTAAGATTTAACTGAAAGCTAAAGTAAACATAAACGTTTTCAGTCTTGTTTTATAAGTGGTCAAAGTTGAGGCAAGTCTTAAATCTTCAGGAAGTTTATTCCAGCTATTTGTTGCATAGTAACTAAATCCTGCTTTCCCATGTTTTGTATTTACTCTGGGAATCACTAACAGATTGGTCTCAGAAGATCTTAGCAGTCTAGAAGGCTTATATAGTGGAAGCATGACAGTGATATACTTTGGCCCTAAATCATGTAGTGATTTATAGGTGAGCAGCAGGATTTTGAAATCAATTCTCTGACATACAGGGAGCCAATGTAAGGATTTAAGAATTGGTGTAATGTGTTCAAATTTTTTGGTCTTTGTTAGAACTCTAGCAACAGCGTTCTGAACAAGCTGTAGCTGCCTGACAGTTTTTTTTCGGAAGCCTGTTACAATAATCTAGCCTACTAGTAATAAAGGCATGTACAAGTTTTTCTAAGTCTTGAGCTGACATGAGTCCTCTTAATCTTGCTACGTTTTTGAGGTGATAGGAGGCCGATTTTGTTACTGATTTGATGTTACTGTCGAAATGTAAATCTGAATCCATAATAACCCCGAGATTTCTGGCTGTTTGAAGTTTTCAGGGACAGAGAGTGAAGGTGTTGGGTTACTTTAAGCCTTTCTTTTTTAGCACCAAAAACAATTATCTCCGTTTTGTCCTTATTTAGTTGGAGGAAATTTTGGCACATCCCGTCTTTGACTTGCTCAATGCACTGGCACAGCAGATCTATGGGGCGATAGTCATTTGGTGATAGCGCTACATAGATTTGAGTGTCATCGGCATAGCAGTGGTGGTCAATATTATTATTTCGCATGATTTGCCCTAGTGGGAGCATGTAGATGTTGAATAAAGAGGGCCCTAAGATCCAACCTTGCGGGACTCCACACGTCACGTTGGTTGGTTCCGATACAAAGTCGCCAATGGAAACAAAATAGTTCCTATCTTGTAGATTTGACCTGAACCAACTTAAGCCTACACACACAAGGGCCAAATTAGACTCATACCAAGGTAAGTACCAAGGTTTGTAAGTACCAGGTATCTACAAACCTGTACGTCTTTGGAGTGTGGGAGGAAACCGAAGATCTCGGAGAAAACCCACATGGTCACGGGGAGAACATACAATATCCGTACAGATAGCGCCCATAGTTAGGATCGAACTGGGGTTTCCAGCAGTGTAAGGCAGCAACTCTACCGCTGCACCAGCGTGCCATCCACGGTGGTGTTCTAGCACATCTCAGCAACCATGCAGCGTTTGTGAGCCGGCTGTTCCTCTGATGGTGCTCACCATCTGATGGTGCTATCCCCCTTATACAGTGTTGTCCCACTAATCATAATGTTCAAGTTCAAGTTCAAATTTATTTGTCACATGCACCATAAGGTGCAGTGAAATGTAATTTACCATGCATCCAAGTCCCTTTGATTGTACCATGTACTGGAGTGCGGCTTATCTGACTGTGTTGTCTCCCCTGACAGTGCTCTCCCCCTGAAAAATGTATTTAAACTTGTGCATCTTATAATTTCCTCCATTAAATCACTACTCGTAGAAATCACTGCGTTGTTACTCTATGCAATGTATGTTTACAGTAATTGTCTCAGCAATTCAGGAGACATGAGTACCTTTGTCTTGCACTATGATTCGCTGTGTAGGAAGGAACTGTAGATGCTGGCTTATACTGAAGATAGAAATGAAATAATGGAGCAACTCACCAGGACAAGCAGCAGCTCAGGATTTTTTTTTATTTTATTTTTTTTTTTTATCAAAAAATTTATTCAATTCTTAAAAAATAATATTTACACAACAATAAAATAAGCCAGACCCTACCACCATAATACAATACAAACATATATCCATAATAAACTACTAGACAACTATGATACAATCCTTATTGAGGATACATTCAACACCCAGCGGAGCCCAGCGGTCCCGGAACTCCCCCTGGGTGCCCGTGGACAGGGTGTATTCCCTTTCTAACCCCACCCGGGCACAGACATAAACCCGGAAAAGGGGCAGGCAGCCGGCTCGGGTAGATCCCTCCACCGTCTGGCGCCTTGACTCGTGGATGGCCAGCTTGGCCAGCCGCATCTCTGGATAGAAGGAATGGGTGACGTTTCGGGTCGAGACCCATCTTCAGACCTCGGTTATCCATAATCAACAGGCTGCAGGTTACATTGGCATGTTCTCCAAGTACATGGCCAGGTAATATGCGAGCCTATTCAGAAAAAGTAAATTAGTGGTTCATGGAATAGCTCTTTCAAAACAACACACTGCCTTAAGCTCAGTGGTTTTCCTCATGTGGTCTATAATTCTGAGACCCATCAACATTACTCTGTATATTGCCTCCAGCAATTTAATCTCATTTATTCCCTATTGTGTGATAATGGTGACGTACTGCCACGTTGAAATGAAGCCATCATATGCAGTATTAGATTTTGGCTCCTCCCCCTTGGCCCAGATGAGCTCAGGAAGCATTTCCTAGCAGGTGGCTTGCCAGAACAATGTACCTTTACTGAAATGTAGTCCAATTAAACCTGCCGTACAATTAGTGACTGCTATTCCATTCAAGCTACCTAATGATAGACCGTTTGGACACTGACCAAGCTGTGATCAAAGGTGCAAGTGCAGCTTTGCCGAGTGTTATCTGGAGTGACATGGTGCATTCTCAATGGAAATATGGTGTCCACTTTAGCAACATTTCTAGCTAAGGTCATTATTGAATACAAAAGAGAGTGCAGCATAATTTGCTCGTATTATGCTGCCTTGTCAATGCCAGAGATAGAACTGAGTTAAAGCTTGTTTATTGTGATTTGTAGAAGTATGCATCAGAATTTCCAGTTGACACAATATTAAAGGTATTGAATGACTGAGACTACATTAGGTGAATCTATGTTTAACAGTTTAACAATGTGATGTGTTGCATAAATGGAATAATGAACTAAGGAGTAAACTATGGAAAATTAACTCATAATAGTGTAATTTTGTAGAATACTGGAGGGGGGAGGGGAGATTGGATTTGTATCGAAAATCATCTCATTTTGATTATTTTGATGACCCTATCTCCTTTGTATTTTTTTAGGCGTGAAGCATCTGTGAAATGTATTAACGTTTGCAGGGAAGATCATCCTGTGGCTGGTGGTGTGCAGCGTGCCAGAGAGTGACAACTACACATTTACATTTCAGTCCAACTGTAGGCACGGCACTGCGAGATCCTATTACTAAGCAGATTGCAGGAAGGATACAGAGCATAAACGTTATAGAGCTTTATGTAGCCCCAGCTAAATTAGATAGGAGCCACAGTCACAGTTAGCTGTTTGCATCCTGTTTAACCTGATTTAATAACATGTGTTATATTAGTTGTAGAAAAGGCTGGTAAGGGTATAGAAAGATTTACGAGGATGTTGCCAGGAGTAGAGGGTCTGAGCTATAGGGAGAGGTTGCGTAGGCTGGGACTCTATTCCTTGGAGCGCAAGAGGATGAGGGGTGATCTTATAGAGGTGTATAAAATCATGAGAGGAACAGATTGGGTGATGCACAGAGTCTCTTGCCCAGAGTAGGTGAATCGAGGACCAGAGGCCATAGGTTTAAGGTGAAGGGGAAAAGATTTAAGAGGAATCTGAAGGGTAAGTTTTTCACACAAAGGGTGGTGGGTGTATGGAACAAGCTGCCGGAGGAGGTAGTTGAAGCTGGGACTATCCCAACGTTTAAGTAACAGTTAGACAGGTACATGGATAGGACAGGTTTGGGTGATATGGACCAAACGCAGGCAGATGGGACTAATGTATTGGCCGGTGTGGGCAAGTTGGGCTGAATAGCCCGTTTCCACACTGTATCACTCTATGACTATGATTAACCTTTACATAGTAGTTCCTTCCTCCCTATTTGTTGCAGGTTGAACTTTTGTTTTAGTTTAAAGAGACATCACGGAAACAGGCCCTTCGGCCCACTGAGTCCTCACCGACCAGCTATCCCCGCACATTAACACTACCCTACACACACACAATTTTACATTTATAGCAAGTCAATTAACCACAAAACCTGTATGTCTTTGGAATGTGAGAGGAAACCAAATATCTCGGAGAAAACCCACTCAGGTCACGGGGAGAACGTACAAACTCTGTACAGACACAAGAAAAAAATCAATGTATTCATGATGTAATAAATAAATGAGTCCATTTAAACTCTTTGCAGACAATGATAGATCTGATGTTATGAAAGTGCTGGGAAATTGCTCAGTACAGCAGCACCCACAGTCAGTATCGAACCCTGGGTCTCTGGCACTGTAAGGTAGCAACACTACCGCTACGCCACCGTGCCACCCATTTTCAATGGAATGAGGACAATCCTTATCCTTCCATCTGAGGAATCTTTCCCAAGAGTTGCTTCCTTACAGTTTATACACCCTGTGTGATGCAGGCATTGTGTCAGAGCTGGGTTGCAATGAAAGCTTAGGCTGAGTGATAGGACTGGCAATGTTGCAAACTGCCTTCTGTAGGATCAGTGAAAGCCTTCGCATTGCCTTTTCAGCTGCATTCATAGAGATAAAGGAGAGACCTTCAACAGTGTCTTTGGATCTGTGCAAAACCCTCTCTGAACACGACTTATAGACAGTGGAATCTCTTTGTGAGGTCGAGAGTTCAGTTTCTTGTTGCATTGTAAGTAGCCTCAATTGTTAACTGTATGACCCAGGTCAATTGCTCATTCCGAGGATGTTGCTTTTGCAGAATGGGGCAATATTAATGTATTTTCTAGGGAATAAGTGCAGCTGTAAAAAGTCGCTGCTATTTGGCAATGTTAACTGTCTAATTTTTTCCAAGTTCAAATGCGAATGAGTCCTTTCTCCACTCAAGTGTCAGCAGTTTCTGCCTGGAATTTTGCTTGCAGGAGTCAGGTTTAGTTTAGAGATACAACACGGAAACAGACTCTTCGGCCCACCGAGTCTGCACCGACCCGCGATCCCTGCACATTAACACTATCCTACACACACTAGGAACAATTTACTTATACCCAGCCAATTAACCTATTGGTAGATATGTTACAAAACTTACCTTCAGCGGCGCTGCAGTTCTGCCACTGGCCGTGTGCGCGACTTTGGCGCCTTTGAGAGGGGGGAGGGGGGTAAAATGGGGTTTTTCTCCTGCCTGTCCGAGATATATTTTCTTGGGCTGCTACCTAATGCTGAAGAATTGTTCCGACTGCCGTTCTGTGAATTTTTTTTTTTTTTTTTTTAAACCGCGGGACAATTTCAGCGCTGGGGTAAAATAAAAATCCGCTTCTAACGCCGTCAATGCCGATAACGGGATGGATTTCACGTACGGGACAACTAAAGGCAAGCCGTTTATTTTACTTCGGAGTCACGTGAGTGACTACGTGAAGACCCCACCAGCACGCATGCGCGACATAGCGTCTCACGCAGTGCAACACGACAGGCGGTGGTGGAGGATTCAGCCTGGCCGATCATACTCATCTGAGTCCGGCCGAAGGGGCGCGCTGCCCGAGTGCAGTAGAGGTCCGCCCGTGACTTGCTCCAGGAGATGGAGCAAGCTCACTATTGGAGTCTTCGCACTCCCACAACAGCACCATATCGAGGGCTGTAAAACAATGTATCTCCCTTGACAGAGGAGAGCGTTGTGGACCAGGGCTGGGCTGGTCCTGAAGAATGGGACGTGGCTGAAGAAAACGGCAGTGTGCAAGGGGTGCAGAATCCTAAGGAGCTACTGGGAGTGATCACCAAAATTACGGATCAACGAAAAGTACCATTATAGACCAAGCTGGCGGCCAGCATCGACTACCTGTACTTCCATCCTCTGCAGGAACAGGCAACGAAATTACAGAGAAGTATAGGCCTCCTGTGAACTTTACTTCGTTTTAAAAATGCCTGCAGCAAACAATGCGATCTGGGGGTACAGTGGGACTGGCACAAAAACCTAGGAGGTCAAACTACAGAAGATTTCAAAACTTCTGACAGCGGGCATATCATTGGTTGCTCGCCCAGACGATGGTACAGAGATGACAGCGGGATTGACATTGCTCCGCAATACCCACTATGAAATCAATTGCTTGCGAGAGCACAGTAAACCTGCACTAAATCCCAAATTTGCAAGGTTGTGCGAAACAGCTGCAACACAACCAGGGGGAAAACTTGTTTAAACAACTAAAAAAGCTCGACGAAGAGTTTAAAGCCATCGGGCTCATAACAGCTTCATCAGCAACGACAGCACCCCTATGCATCCACCAGCAGGTATCAACACCAGGACGCTGGTGAAAGCATGAGGGCCGCATAGCACCACGAAGGCCCTTTTTTAGGCCAAGGCCCAGAGCGACCCTCATGGAAAACGTGCCAACCCCGCACTCCGGCGTCTCTTCCACAGAAGAGGCAGAAATTGAAGAAAGGGACGTACCACCGGCAACCAGGGAGGTAGGTGGATCTGTTTCCTTCCAGAACACAAAGGTGTACGACCTGTACTAACAGTGGGAATATTACACTTGTTTTGGGAGACATGAGGGATCATTGTCGATACCTAAAATTTAACTGGATGGGGCAACGATGGCAGAGTATAGCGTTGCCTTATGGTCTAACTTCAGCCCCAAGACTATTCACCAAGATATTAAAACGGGCCTTGGCAATATTAGAAACAAAAACATATTGTCATGGCATATCTTGATGATATATTAATTGTGGGGAAATAAACCCCTGATCTAGCTAAATCAGCAGTTTTAGCTACCAAACATTGGGTGAAACTGGGGTCATCTCCATCCAGATAAATCTAAGTTGACGGCATCCACAACGGGACAAGGGTAAAATTGGAAAACTAGGAGCAGCATTTCCAGCTACTCAGTTTTGGCCTTGCATCATTAAAGCTCAAAAAGGGCAAAAGTGCAAGAGCAAAAATGCCTTGCAGGTCACTTTGATCGACCTATGCAGTTACCAGCCAATGCAATTCAGAGTTATAATGATGAAAGGGAATACTTGGCATAGTTCCAGCCCATCATTATTAGTAATCATCATTACTAAAAACACTGATGTTGGGTGCGTTTTATGGGCTAAAAGCCTACTGCTCACAATGCACCATCTGCATGTCCGCCTACAAATTGATAATATCACAGTGGTGGCATATATTAATCATATGGGAGAAAAGATCGATATCATGTGTCAATCTGGCCAATATATTTGGCTATGGTGTGTTAACATAGATATTTGGCTATCAGCAAACTTACCTACCAGGTAAGCTCAATACAGTGGCACACACCAGGTCATGAAAATTCAATGACAGCACCGAATGGCTGTTGGACCACAAAAAAGTTGCTGATATTACCAAAAGAGGGACACCAGATATCGATCCATTTGAATCTAGACCCAATCACCAGTTACCAACATATGCAGCTTGGGAACCACACTTGGGGCAGCAGCAATGGACATTACTCACGGAATGGGAATAATTGTTTACAATGTTTTTCCCTCCTGCCTCATCAGTCGGATCCTAAGCAAAATACGTATGGACTCAGCATCAGGTGTCTTGAAAGTACCTGATTGGCCTACACAGCCATGGATCCCTGTGGTCTCGGACATAGTCTCTGAACCATAGTCCACCATGCTAGATCTGGGCTGGCGGACAGGACCATGAGCATGATCATGGCGGCCTATCAAGAATCAACAAGGACTGGTGTAGCGTATAATACAGCGACAACCACCAACGTCCTGGGAATTCCTGTCCAGCCTTCATGTAGATGAAGGACTGAGCTGCAGTACTATAATTATGCAGGAGTGCCCTGTCAGCTTGCTGGTGGCAGGCACCACGACAACTCTCCATGGGATCTCACCCTCTAGTTGTCAAACATATGAGGATTATTTTTAACTAACCCTCCTAGAGTGAGGTACTCCCAGATATGGGACGTCAGTGTTGTACTAACATTGCTAGGGGCACCAGCAATGTCCCTGTCCCTGGGGGGAAAACTGACATTTATAAACAGTATGCTGATAGTACTGGTCTCAGCTCTAGGGGTCCAGTTTCTACATAAACGGAGACTGGGATAAATGATGGCATCTCCAGAAAAGATAACTTCGCATATTAGAGCTTGTTAAACAGGATAGACCAGGAACATCAGGACAAAATTTGGAATCCCAGGTATACCCATCTGACACCCGACTATGTGTAATGACACAACTTCTACTATACCTTAAGACCACTAAACTTAAGAGGAAGTAAATTAGCACTATGGGCAGCCATAAACAGCCTAATGGCCGGGTATCAGCACTAACCATCGCTAGATGGCTCAGACAGGCTTGGGAGCTGCTGGGGTGGATACTGACATCTTAAGTTTCTACCCACAAGGGCAACAGCAACACCGGCTGCTAGAGACAAGGAAGTGCCTATGGACCATATCCTGGCAACAGCAGGATGGTCTAGAGAAAGACCTTCCAATTCTTTATAATAAGCCAATAACCAAACCTGCAGTGTTGCAGAATCAAGTTTGAATTCTGTAATATATTTAGCCCTAAGGAGGATTATTTTGTTAAAATAAATTGTTATCGTCTGAATTGGATACATGTCTGAATACAATAACATACTTCCTCCCTTGAATGACTTCGGCAGTGAGTGAAGCATGGACTGTTCCACGGCTTGAAATCACAGAGCTTTAAAATCTTCACGTAGTCACACGTGACTCCGAAGTAAAATAGTAAGATTAAACGAGAACTTACCAGTTTGAAGTTTGATCTTTATTTTACGAGGAGTTACGATGAGGGATTACGTGCCCTCCGCTCCCGCCCTCTATTATAAAGGTCAACTGGTATAAAGGTCAGTTCTTCTTATCTTACTATGTTTATTTCAATTACTATTACTGTGTTTCCACATCGCTGCTTTGAAGAATGTCGTGCACGCGTGCTGGCTGGGTCTTCACGTAATCCCTCATCGTAACTCCTCATAAAATAAAGATCAAACTTCAAACTGGTAAGTTCTCGTTTAATCTTACTATTTTATATATAAACGTGCTTCTTAGGAATACCTTAATCCAAATTTTACGTTGCAAAAAGGTGATTTAGTCCACATACGAACCGGCAGTGTTTTTCCTGCCGATATGGGGTTTAAATTCACTGCAACCACAACATTCCAATCAATCGCGTTCCACAAAATCTCACTTGCAAGATGATTAAAATGGCCATTAATTTACAGGAATTAAACACTTAATTCCTTCCATTTGGCCTATAAATTCACGACAATGAGATTTAAAAATCATGTTATATTGTGAATGTTATTTGGACACCTGGGCTATTTAAAAATGTTAATCTTGTTTTAAGAAATGGATAGATGTTTAGATCTAGTAATTGAATTTTGCAATTAGCTACAATTAGGTAACTAACTAATTGTATGCTTTAATTTCAGGTCAAGTAAGATTGTTTCATATTTGTTTCAGAATGCTTCAATCTATAATAACTGAGAAATTTATTTCAGTTCTCTTAATTTTTAAGAAAGTTATGGGCTTTTGACTGTCCTCGATCACAACTTTTGTGTTAAGTCAATGGAAAAGCAATAGGGAACAAGATGCTAATTTCCGAGCATGAAAATGGCCATAACTATTTTAATACTGAAGATATGAAAGTGATTTAGGTGTCAAATTAAACTTATTTTTATGCTTTATCTGATGGAATAAATTGCAGACTTGATTTTTTAAATCTCAAAATTTTGTAACATTGCTACTATATGCCCGTACGTCTCTGAAGTGTGGAAGGAAGCTGAAGATTTCAGAGAAAATCTACAAATCCCCAACAGACAAACACCTGTAGTCAGGATTGAACCGGGATCTCCCGCTGATGCTTGGAGAGATTAGGTTGTCTCTGATGATGGTCTAGAACAGTGCTACTGTCTGCCACACTCTTCTACTTCACCCTATTCCAAATCCATTTCCTCTTCCTACCCCTTCCTTCAGCTGCTCTGGTGAGCAAGTGAGATACAGTTATTTATAAGATTGTGAAAAGTGGAGCAAATGCTGACAGTGTGTAAGACGTTCTCTGGAGTACTCCACATGTGGTCCAAAGACATGTCCAGGCAACAGAAGGTCAGTTTGAGCAAACCAGGAGTAAAAGTCAAAATCAGAACAGCCCATTTCTGCCCATCAACATTTTGGCTCAGTTTTATTTTGTGTTTCATCTGGCCTTCTGGATGTGGCCAGAACTTTTGACAATGCTTTATACAGACAAAGAAGGTTAATTTGTGCTTAACCTCTACTTACCTGCCACATAAGCTCACCTGGCCTCACCCTGTCGGAAACAGACCCTTCGGCCCACAGAGTCCACGCAGACCAGCGATCTCCACACGTTAACACTATCCAACAAACACTGGAGACAATTTACACTAACACCAAACCAATTAACCTACAAACCTGTACGTCTTTCGAGTGTGGGAGGAAAGCGAAGATTTTGGTGAAAACCCACGCAGGTCACGGGGAGAAGGTACAAACTACGTACAGACAACACCCGTAGTCAGGATTGAACCCGGGTCTCTGGTGCTGTGAGACAGCAACTATACCACTCTGCCACCATACCATCCCACACTCTGTAACAACACACCCATACATTAGCAAAAATAGATGGAATGCCCTTTCACCAGAAAAAGTCATTCTTCCCACCTACCGCAGTTATGAAATAAAGCACAGCGGAAAACAACATTAGGAAGGAACTGCAGGTGCTGGTTTAAACCAAAGATGGACACAAAAAGCTGGAGTAATGGGCCTGTCCCACTTAGGTGATTTTTAGGCGGTTGCCGGCGACTACGACATTGAAATTCACGAAAGTCAGCACCGGGGACGACCTTCATCACCTGGCGACAACCTATATTAACCTGGTGACAACCCATATTAACCTGGCGACAACCTATGACAGCACCTACATCAAGCTACGCTCATTTGGCGTCAAACCCAAGGTCACCGAAAATGTTTCATGTTGTTGAAAATCTTTTGCCGACCAGAAAGATTCTACGACTCTTTGGGAGACTGAGGAGACTACTTATGACATACAGGCGACACCCCGGCGACCACCGGCAACAATGTGGCGACAGCCTAGTCTCCTGTAGTCGCCTAAAAAGTCACCTAAGTTGGACAGGCCCATAACTCAGTGGGGCAGGCAAGCAGCTCTGGAGAGAAGGAATGGGTGACGTTTCAGGTCGAGACCCTTCTTCAGACTGGTTAGCGATAAGGGAAACGAGAGATATAGATGATGATGTAGAGAGATAAAGAACAATAAATGAAAGTTATGCAATAAAGTAAAGATATTAAAGGAAACAGGCCAATGTTAGCTATTTGAAGGGTGAAAACGAGAAGCTAGTGCAACTTTTGTGGGGGAGAGAGGGAATGCCGGGGTTACTTGAAGTTAGAGAAATCAATATTCATACCACTGGGCTATAAGCTGCCCAAGCGAAATATGGGATGCTGTTCCTCCAATTTGCGTATGTGAAAACAACATGTCTGACTCTGCACAAACCTGCAATAGTTTGAGGAACTGTCTGGACAGGAGCAGGGCTCCTTCCCTTTGTTCAGGCCTGTTACTCCTGGCTGAATCTACACTGCATAGTAGGCATAAATACATGAACCAATGTGAAGAACAGGCATCAAAAATGCATTGCACGATGACTGACATCACATTTATGCGTCTGTGTGCCTTGAGAATGTATATATGATGCACAAATAATTGCAACCAAACTTTCAAAATGTGCAAGACGTTCTATATGCATCCAATAACAATTCACAATTGATTCTACAAAGCAATTCTAAACTCAGTGTATAAAAGAAAATAGATTTTTAAAATACTTTTTAAGCTAATGCTTTTTTCCACAAATCGACTTAAGGGGTCTGTCCTGATTTCCATCTGTTCGGCACTCCCACAAAACGGAAGACTGTGCGCTCCCTGCAGGGAAAGCAGCAGCCTCAATGTCCTTCACTCACACAATCACCCACTCACCCACTCGCCCAGTCCTTCAGCCTCCTGGACAAGGGAAAGCAACTGAAAACCCAGCCCAGTGTTTGCGTAGCAGTTGTGGAATCCCAGTTGTTTTTGTAAAATCCAGAGCGATTCTAAAGATGACCTTCAACAGGTTTGATGCACCTGCTAGAATCTAGGGCATTTTATTTAATTGTGCCTGTGTTTATAGAGTCATTTATTCATACAGGGTGGATACAGGCCCTTTGGCCCACCAGCCAAAATGTCCCATCTACACTGTCCCACCTGCCTGCATTTGGCCCATATCCCTCTAAAATCCCATCCATTTACCTGTCTAAATGTTTCTGAAACATCGCAGTTGTGTTTGTCTCAGCTACCTCCTCCGGCAGCTCATTCCATACACGTACCACCCTTTGCGTTTAAAATGTACCCCTCCGGTTCCTATTAAATCTTTTCCCCCTCACCTTAAACCTATATGCTCCGGTTCTCTGCTCAAGAGACTCTGTTTGTCTAACCAATCTATTCCTCTCGTGATTGTATACACCTCTATACGATCACCCCTCATTCTCCTGTGCACCAAGGAATAGAGTCCTAGTTTGTTTAACATCTTCCGATAGCTCAGGTCCTTGAGTGCTTGTACATTATGTATCCCCAAAGCCTATCTCAATTGGATTTTTGGTCAGCTAACCTAGTGTATTTCCCTCAGATTTTCTGCTCTAGGTATTGCAAAGTAGTTTGGGGCATTTCTTTACATGTGGATAGGGTGGGATGGTATTTACTCAAGTACAGTTTGTCATTAAGCAGGACAATGTTGGATGTTCTCAGCAGGTCAGGTAGCATCTGTGAAGAAACAAATGGAATACCTTTGTTATTATTGCTTACAAACATTGAGGTGTTACTGATTCCATTCAATAGCAGAGGACATAAGAATAAGAAGCAGGAGTGGGCCACAGACCATTCCAACTCACTTCACTGTTCATCAAGGTCATGTGTGATCTTCGACCTCAGTGGCATTTTCCAGCATTATCTCATATTCATTGATTCCCACAATATCTCAATTTTATCAATCTCTTTTCTGAATCAACTCATTAACTGAGCCTCAGCAATCCTCAAGGAAGAGAATTATAAAGAATCAGCCCCCATGGGCAAAGACATTTCTCCTCCTCTCAACATTCAATGAACTTTTTTCTGTGACTATGACACTAGTTCTACGCTTCTCTGCCAGAGGAAGCACCCACCCTGCAAGCACCCTGCCAAGGCCAGGAAGAATGTTTAATGTTTCAACAAGATCGCATTGCATTCCCCTAAACTCCAGACAATACAGGTGTAGTCCACTCAACTACGGCATTCTCAGGAACTTCGGAACCAGTCTGGTGAATCTTTACTCCACCTTCTCTCTGGCAAATTCATCCATTTTATGTAAGGAGACCAAAATTATGTAGATACCCAGGTGCAGTCTCATAAATGCAGGCACATGTCCAGCAAGGCACCTTTATTCTTGTTCTCAAGTCCTCTCATATGATACCAGTTGTCTTCCCAACTGCATGCTGCACCTCAGTGATACTTTTCAGTGGCCTGTGTAGAAGAACATCTTTGTCCCTTTCAACGCCATCAATTAACAATACTCTGCTTTCTTGTTATCTTATTGCTAGCAGCTTGTGTCACTAACCAGAAGATTGCAATTTGTGAATATCGTGGGAAAGTCTGCTAATTGAAAAATAATTGTAACATTTCAATGACAAAGGGAGGGGGTAATTGTTTTCATTTTCCCTTTTAACTAATAGCTTGCATTTACTTTTTTGGAAAATGTTGAACCAGGAAAAAGAGTGGAAAAACAATTTTCTGTGAAGTGATGATATGATCTATTTTTAACCTTCCTTTTGAATAAATGTATGTTTAAGCATTATGAAGGTCATGGACAGACTTCAATGTATTAAACAAAGTGATTTGTGCTGCAGCTGTTATTGTTTACTTGCCTTTCTGAATAATTGCTTTAGATATCTACCCCCTTTTGAAAACACATTGTGTATTTAATAGCGGAGATTCGAAATCTAGAGTCAGGAGAACTATTAAAACTCAAGGGTGGATTTGTAATGAGAAGTGCCACGAAAAGCTCTTTGGTCTCCCATTCAGTCAGTTCTCCATTGGTGTCAGATTTAATTGCAAAGATAGTATTTTGTTGCACAAAGTTAAATTATTCAGTGGGATCCTGATCGGTAGAAAGATCAGATGTAATACTTCAAAGAATGGGGCAAGACTGCAGATCACTTGCAGAAAATTCAAGAGAGTTAATCTGGTTAAAAGCAGCTATAAAACTAGAGGACATGGAGACAAGGCTAGTGAGATAATATTATAAATGTGTCCTTTAAAATTATGTGGAAAAAGAAGAAAATGCCGAGAACAGATTTTGTGGAAGAGGCAGGATAATAGATTTACATCTGCAGTTCCTTCTTGAATAGATTTAGTTTAGTTTGGTTTAATTTAGAGATACAGTGCGGAAACAGGCCCCTCTGCCCGCCGAGTCCGTGCCGACCAACAATCCCCGCGTACTAACACTATCCTGCACACTAGGGACAATTTACCATTTTACCGAAGTCAATTAACCGATAAGCTGAAAAATCTGAAAGACGATAAAATATGAGAAGTGGAAGGAAATATTTAAAGAAGCCTTTAGTTCCTCATTACACTACATAGTTACCGCAGAATACAATAAACTGGAGTACGGGCAAGTCATATTCTGTCATGGATTACCTAAGGAAAAGATGAGATAGATGATACCATGGAGTGTCTAAGAAGAAGGGATAATCAGCAGTATACAGTTCGTCTAATGTGGCAAAATTCTAGTTCATCAAAGTAGACCTTATCTACTAACAGTAAGAGGATAAAAACATCTATCTGAAATATAATCTCACCATGGCACTTTAAAAACTTGCTAAATGTCACATCCCACTGACTTGAGTAAAGTTGATGGGAAATTTCTGTTTACAAAACAACAGAAATATCTGAACATTGGCTTTACGAGATTATTGCTACATATATTGCCCAGGAACTATAGGGAGTTATTTTATAGCAGCTCTGCAAGGTTGATAGCCCTCTATTGTTTACACTTCATTTTAAAATGTCCTCTACGCTTTATTTTAATTTAAAAAGTCAATGGGAATTCAGTTTAATCCTTTGCCACTTTTGAAAAGCATATCCAGCACAATTCTGTCATCAACATTTACAATCTGGCACCCAGTTATCAATCACGCACATGAAAAACACAGTCAGCTCCTCGCTGAGTACAGGGGTCATTCACTGATATGAAGAATGATGCATATTTGATGCAACCATCTATCATTCAGCACAAAAGATGTCAACAAGAAACACACCTTCCAAATGCAATATATACACAAGACTAAAATAATTTCCAAAAGGGTGGAGATATTGTGAAGATGGATCATTTGTGTAAAGGCACAGAAATGTTCTTTATTACGTCAACATTACTTTGATCTCCTTCTCTCAGGGAGTAGTAAATCCCTGAAATTCTCTGCCTTTTGGGATGATGCCGGCCAGATCATTAAATATAGCTTAGGTGGAGTTAGAGAAATATTTGCAAGATCAGGGTATTTATGAGATATGGTAAACTGGCACAGAGGAGGAGATGAAGTCAACATAGATCAGCCACGATCATATTGAATGACCTGGTGGCTCACAGACTACTTTTTTCCTGTGTTTATGGAAATCATCTCAAGTTCTAATAACATCGGAAAACATTTATACCTGGCAGTAGTTAACTGAGGCGAGAAAAAGCCTTGCTGATACATTTGAGGATGTTCTCCCACATTCCCAGAACCTTTATTTAATTTACTGCCTCCATTACTCCTGTGCTATGCAGCAGGTGTGATGTTTCACTTAGTTCTGCAAACTGGCACCTCCTGAGATGAACTTTCTATTTATATTCTGCATAAGAACGTCAGGTTCTAAGTGAAATTCAGCACATACATAAGTATCAAGGGCAGAGTGCAGTAAAATGACGGATGAGTTACAGTCAGCTGGGTGTCATACTCAAGCAATGTGATTCAATAACATTAACCCTGTTTCTGCTATGGCACAAAAACTTAGGAGTTTACAGGGCATTATAAAATGACCAAAGGAACAATAGAAACGGGACTAACTTACTCGGATCCTCAAGAATGTTCGTCTGTTCAATTAGACACCATCTGGCTTGTGTCCCTTGCTGATATACAATAAAACATGATGAAGTCAGTGCTTGTCCCTAATATACTAACACAAGAGTTTTTCATGAGTGTTACATTAATGTTACTCATAGCATTGTGAATTTTAAATCGAGGTTCTGCCTGAACAAATTGGAACGTTGCAGTATCAAGGTGACATTATGCGATTCTTTAACTGCTTATTAAGCATGTGTGGCATTGCTTCTGAGGTGACTGATGAGGGCACGAGCCTGGGAAAGTTCACTGACATCGCTTCAGTTCTCCTGCTGGTAGATCTGGAGGACGTTGTAGCATCTGAAGCTGTGGCATCTTGGCATTGATGTTTTGAAGTGTCTGCCTGCTGTGGATATTTAATTCATTTGTCAGAAGCCCACAGGAGGGGAGGAGAAACAATGGCCAAGCAAACCTTGTACACCTGGAATAAGGCCACCCCCCATCAGGAAGTCCTTAAGGCTGGCTTGTTGTTTCTTTCTCGAATAAAGACCCGACCGATTTCCTGCTGCTAATGTGTAGGAAGGAACTGCAGATGCTGGTTTACACCAAAGATAGACACAAAATGCTGGAGTAACTCAACGGGGCAGGCAGCCTCTCTGGAGAGAAGGAATGGGTGACGTTTCGGGTCGAGAGCATTCTTCAGACTATGAAGAAGTCTGAAGACGGGTCTTGATCCAAAACATCACCATTTCCTTTCAATCTAGAGATGCTGCCTGGCCCGCTGAGTTACTCCAGAATTATGCGTCTATTTCCTGCTACTAATACTCTCCTCTGCCTGGCGGAACTTGTCCTCACCCTCAACACCATCTCCTTTGAATCCTCCCACTTTCTCCAATCAAAGGCATAGCAATGGGGCCAAGCTATGCCCAAGCTATGTTCAAGCTATGCCTGCCTTTTTGTCAAGTACGCCAAACAGTCCTTATTCCAGGCATATACTGGCCCTATCCCCAAGTCTTTCTCCGCTACATTGACAAATGCACCAGGGCTGCCTCCTGCACCCGTGTAAAACTCATGGACTTCATTAACTTCACCACTAACTTTTACCCTGCCCTATTTCACTAGGACTATCTCGGACACCTCCCTCCCGTTTCTCAGCCTTCTTGTCTCCATCATAGGAGACAGACTATCAACATGCATCTATTACAAACATACCAACTCCCACAGCTATCTGGACTACACTTCTTCCCACCCTGCCTCGTGCAAAGATGCTATCCCCTACTCTCAATTCCTTCATTTCTGCTGCATCTGCTCCCAAGATGAGGTGTTCCATACTAGGACATCCGAGATGTCCTCATTCTTCAGGGAACGTGGGATCCCCCCCCCCCCCCCCCCTTCGGACGTAGATGAGGGTCTCAAACATGTCTCCGCTGTGTCCAATAGTTCTGCTCATGCTCCCCCTGACACCCCTGATGCAACAAGGACAGAGTTTCCCTGGTCCTGACCTGTCACCCCAACCAGCCTCCGAATCCAATATATTATCCTCCGAGATATCTGTCACCTCTTAAGAGATCCCACCACTAATTACATCTTCCTTTCTCCACCGCTTTCCATCTTTCGCAGGGACCACTCCTTCCGCAACTCCTTGGTTCACTCATCCTTTCCCACCCAAACCACCCCCTCCCCAGGTACTGCAACTGCAGGAGATTGGGAGGGCGTTGTTCCTTATACCTCCTACCTCCATCCAGAGATCCCAACAGTCCATCCAGATTAAACAAAGGTTGACATGTACCTCCTCTAACCTCATCTACTGCATCTGCATTCCCGATGTGGGCTCCTGTACATTGGTGAGACAAAATGTAGACTTGGTGACCGTTCTGGTGAACATTTACGCTCGGCCCACCAAGGCCTACAGGATCCTCCAGTTGCCAACCATTTCAACTCTCCCTCCCATTCCCATACTGACCTTTCTGGCCTGGGCCTCCCCCATTGCCAGAAAGAGGTGGCACACACATTGGAGGAACAACACCTCATATTTCACTTGGGCAGCTTACAATCTAGCGATATGAACATTGAATTCTCTAATTTTAAGCAACTTCTACTTGCGCTCCCCTCCCTCTTTGCCCCCTTTCTCAACCCCAGTTGTTTTACCAGTTCCACCGTCCTCCAATCTGTTTCCTTATTGAGATCAAACCTTCCACAGCCAACAATGGGGCTACCAGACACTGCCCTGCCTGAGCCGACCCTGATCGGCCCTGGGCTTTTCTCGCCTCCAGCTCTTCACCAGCTCCCTCCCCCCCTCCCCACCCCTAACTTTCTGTCTGTAAAAGGGTCTCGATCCGAAACGTCACCAATCATTTTTCTCCAGACTGACCCAGTTAGTAACACCAGCACCTTGTGTCTGTCCCAGTTCTCATCCACCCATTAACACACTAGAGCCCTAATTCCCACACTCCCTTGAAACTCACCCCAGTTCAAGAAACATAGAAAATAGGTGCAGGAGTAGACCATTCGGCCCTTCGAGCCAGCACCACCATTCAATATGATCATTGGCTGATCATCCTGAATCAGTACCCCGTTCCTGCTTTCTCCTGCTTCCTGTTCCATCCCTTGATTCCATTCTGTTTTCCATGCACCTTCAAATTCATTGGGATCGCATTTTCCTCATTCACTTTCAACCTTCTGGGTTTGCTGGAAAATTTAATAATATTTTGGCTTATTAATTGGAACCCATGTAATAAACCATAAAATCTGTCAGACTGGCACCACAATTGTTTCACTATAGGTTACTTTGTAGAATCTCAAACATAATTGATATCTTACGTTGAAGATAATCACAAAGTGCTGGAGTATCTCAGTGGGACAGGCAGCATCTCTGGAGAGGAGGAATGGATGACTTCGGGTCGAGACCCTTCTTCAGACTGAGGTTAGGGGAGTGGGAGGTACATAGGTAAGGAAGTGTATAGATAAGGAAGTGTAAGGTGTGAAAACAGGACAAATGGGAATGGAGATCAGGGTAAATGTAAAATAAATCATTGTTATTTGGGAGAAAGTAACGACAAAGCAAACAGAGACAAACTGTAGTCCGTGACAGTGAGACTGGTTGGCGAACTGGGAAGGAGGAGGGGATGGAGAGAGAGGGGGAGGGGGGGGGAGTTCATGTACTTTATACATTTCAGCTAAACCTCAGCAACATTGCCTTTGTCCCTCTACTGTCTTTGGTTTCTCACGCTGTTTGAAGAGCAGTGGATGATAAAGTATGTAATTCAGTTCATGTGTTGAATTTAGGATTGGTGCATATGGGTCAGCAGGAATTGGGTGGACCAAAGGGCCTGTTTCTGGGCTATATCTTTCCATGACCCAATGCAATAGGATACGTGATCTATTGTTAACCATGATAAAAAGTTCAAAGCCCAACACTTCTGATGTTTTAAACAGAGTTTTAACTTCAGTCGAGTATTTTACAGGAATAAAGCCAGAGGAACACGAAAGAAGCTCGGAGCCCCTTTGATGTAATAATATCTCTTCTAATGTTCCCATATTTTCTAACATAATTGAATAACAGCTCTTAGCTCTTGGCTGAAATAGAATGGAATATCTAGGGTTCATTAGCAGCACTGTGCTGTGGGTAGTGTAATTACTTTGTGATGAGTCTTTGATACACATGAGCATTGCAATATTTTCAATGATAATTAGATGCGTTCTCTTTATTAAATCTACAGGATAGTGACTGATACACATTATCAGGTGTGCATTTGTTGGGAGATGGTTCCATTTGTTACTCGTACTTGTTTTCTTCTTAATATCAAACCACAAAAATGTTATATTGATATGTATTCAGTTCCAAGAATTAATGAAGTCTTTTATTTTAATCATTTTCTGTCGGTGAGGGAGAATTTGCATGGCATGTGCAATCATTTGCAATCTCCGGCATTTTGCTTAATGTTTCTGTGTTCCGACTCCTACATCACATTATGATTTCATTGTGCAATAGGTGGAGATGATGTGCTCTACATCACAAGGGACCTGGAGTCCAATTAAGAGGTGCTGAACGCAGTGGAATATTCAGCATAAACATTGAAAATGGGGCCTTCAATTCTGGTAAATGTAGTTTAGTTGCGTCCCTGCGTAAATGTCTGGAATTTGAAGTTGTGATGATATGTGTGAGTTCAAGTTACAAGTAAAACCAGCAGCAACATCTAGGGGAAGTGTAGGTGCTATTAAAATGATACAGCTTAGAGGATGCTGCACATTTCTCAAGCTTGGCTACATGTTCTGCATTAATACGCATTATTATGGCAGCACGGTGGTGTAGCGGGAGAGCTGCCGCCTTACAGCGTCAGTGACCCGGGTTCGATCCTGACTACAGGCGCATGTTTGTATGGAGTTTGTACTTTCTCCCTGTGACCTGCCTGGTTTTTCTCCCTGATCTTCAGGTGTCCTCCCAAACTCCAAAGAGGTACAGGATTGTAGGTTACTTGGCTTTGTATAAAATGTTTTTAAAAATTGTCCCTCGTGTGTGGAGGATAGTGTTAATGTGCGGGGATCGCTGGTCGGTGCGGACTCGGTGGTCCAAAGGCCCTAGTTTCTGTGCTGCATCTCTAAACTAAAGGGGGTAGTCCAGAACCAGGGATCACAGTTTAAGAATAAGGGTAAATCATTTAGGACTGAGATAAGGAAAAACTTTTTCACCCAGAGAATTGTGAATCTGTGGAATTCTCTGCAACAGAAGGCAGTGGAGGCCAATTCACTGGATGTTTTCAAGATAGAGTTGGATATAGCTCTTAGTGCTAACGGAATTAAGGATATGGGGAAAAAACAGGAACGGGGTACTGATTCTGGATAATCAGCCATGATAATATTGAATGGCGGTGCAGGCTCGAAGGGCCAAATGGCTTACTCCTCCACCTATTTTCTATGTTTCTGAAGAGTAAACTAATTTGTTAATCATTCCTAGATTACCTTGTGATCGAGAAGTGACTTCAACCCAAATATCTATATAACTAAAAATCTAATTTTGACCACTTCCTGTCTGCGCTGAATATTGATTTTAGAAAAAAATGCTACCATATATCGCTATGATTTTTGGCCATCTTACTCACAGTCCTCCTCCATTGAGGCAGCCCTGAGGTTTTTCAGATCGATGAAAAATAAAAAAGTTATGCGTGTTTCAAAAATCTTCAGATCAACTCATTGGTCCTCTCATCTGTCAATCACCACGATGAAGGTAATAACCCTTCCGGGGGGGGGGGGGGTGGGTGGGCAGCACTATAAAACCACAGCCTGGACGTGAGTCAGTCACTCTGGAAGATCACAAGGAAGAGTCCACAACTGTGATTCTAAGCTGTGAATCAACTGAACTGTGAGTCTGCAATGTACTTGAATTAAATTTGTTAGGACTTAAGGACAATGCAATTAGTTGTTTGGCAATTTGGTGGCCTGCACTCTGCTTTAAATGCTATGAAATTGAATTTGGTGGCCTGCACTGTGAGCTGCCAGCCCACCAGCCCTGAGTGACTGATCTGCCAGCCCACCAGCCCTGAGTGACTGAGCTGCCAGCCCATCAACCCTGAGTGACTGAGCTGCCAGCCCACCAGCCCTGAGTGACTGAGCTGCCAGCCCCCCAGCCCTGAGTGACAGGGCTGCCAGTCCACCAGGCCTGAGTGACTGAACTGCCAGCCCACCAGCCCTGAGTGACAGGGCTGCCAGTCCACCAGGCCTGAGTGACTGAACTGCCAGCCCACCAGGCCTGAGTGACTGAGCTGCCAGCCCACCAGGCCTGAGTGAATGAGCTGCCAGGCCTACCAAACCTGAGTGACTGAGCTGCCAGCCCACCAGGCCTGAGTGACTGAGCTGCCAGCCCAAGAATCCATTCGGCCCACAATGTCCATACTAGCCCTCTGGAAACCAGTCCTCTACAGCCCACAACACCCATACTAGCACTCCAGAAAGCCCCCCCCCCCCCTCCCCACTGGCCACCAATAATGGAATTGGTGGAAGCAATGGAATATTGCATTGGGGGACCAGCCCTCCCGTGTGAACATGGGACCCAACGCGTCCCACTTAGTCTATTATTAATCTATATTCTACTGCAAAGCCACAATTAAGAACAGCGTCAGTGCACAAATGAAGTTTTATTACGTTTTTTTATGTAGTGAAATCAGAACTCATGGCATGGATTATGAAGTCTGAAATTCACCATGAGGTAGTGCAGTGGATCAGCTAATATACCTACTGTATCACAGCTCCTGTGGCGCAAGTTCTATCCTGGTCTCCGCTGATGCAGTGTGGAGTTTGCAAATTGTCCCTGTGACCAAACCAGTAGACAACGACGAACTGCCCTAGGGGCTCCGACTCCGGATTTTCTTAAGGTTTAATCCTTGTGGCCAGATCCATGACTGGATATGGCCACATGGCAGTGGAGGTTTTAAATCAGAGTTTTCCCTCTCCTAGATGGACTGCCTTCCCAGACTGACGAGCCCCATCTGCCCGAGACTCGTGGGGGCGGGAGCGTCTATAGCACCTGCCCACTGCCCACATGTACAGATACATGATACGGAATAATGTTTAGTGCAAGGTGAAGCCAGTAAAGTCAAATTAAAGATAGTCCGAGAGTCCCCGATGAGGTAGATAGTAGTTCAGGACTCAGCACTGCTCTCTGGTTGTGGTAGGATGGTTCAGTTGCCTGATAACAGCTGTTAAGAAACTGCCCCTGAATCTGGAGGTGTGCATTTTCACACTTCTATACCTTTTGTCCAATGGGAGAGGGGAGAAGAGGTAAGGGTGTGACTCATCCTTTACTTTGAGTCCATGGAAGGGAGGCTGGTTTGTGTGAAGGTCTGGGCTGCTTCCACAATTTGCAGTGATTTCTTGTGGCCCTGGATGGAGCTGTTTCCAAAACCAAACTGTGATGCATCCTGATACAATGCTTTCTACTGCGCACCTGTAAAAGTTGATGAGGGTTGTTGGGGACATGCCGAATTTCCTAAGCCTTGCTAAGGAAGTAGAGGCATCGGTGTGCTTTCTTGGTGTGTTGCTTCAATATGGGTGGTCCGGGAGAAGTGGTTGGTGATATTTACTCCTGGGAATTTAAAGTTTTCGACCATGTCTACTTTGGCGCCGTCAATACAAGCTGGGGTATGTGTACCGCTTCACTTCCTGTAGTCAATCACTATCTCCTTTGTCTTGCTGACATTAAGAGAAAGATTGTCATCTCAACACCAGGACACGAGGGTCTCGATCTCCTTCCTGTACTCCGTCTCATCAATAATTGATATCAGAGTATTTATCAGTGATTCACAGTGATTCCCAAATCTCTAAAAAGATAGCCATGATATTGAAATCTCCATAATTTAATTTTGGCGAATGTGGCTATGCACAGTGATTAGCTAAATGTGCCCCATCAACTTGTTAAGGCTCTAATAATGTCTATTTAAACCTCTTTGATGTCAATTCCATGCTAACGTAACACCTGAGATGCAGTCAGTGATGTTGCTTTGCTGGCCACAATGGGAATATAGTTTTTTCATTCCCATGGAAACAAAACAAAAAGGTTGTTTCTGTAATATGCAGTTAGCGCCACAAACTCAGAAGTGCGCCCGACTGACTCAATTAAATTATGCCTCGTGAATTCACTGGAATACAAAAATGCAGAATAATCCACCAGCAATTTTGCTAATTAATCAATTAAACTCTGCACACAGACTTGTACCATGCTTGTGAAACATATATGGAGCATCGAGTCACTGCTTGACTTCCATCCAAGTGCAAATATTGAGGAGCAGGTAATGGTGTGAAATAATGGGACTGTACCACTGTGTGTGAGGATCTCTGATAAGTTATGTACATCTTCTTTTGATCTAAAGTATAATTAGTGGATCACAAAGGTAATGTGTGTAACAAATGAACCACATGCCAAGGATCACCTCTGATGAAATATCAAATAATCATCAATTCATATCATGAACCATAAGCTCAAGTCAGTGTACAGTGCGATGATAACATTAAAATATCTCTCCATTTTAGAAGACTGTCAAATTCTGATCTGCTCCATTGAAAACTTTGCAGAATAAAGTGATACTCTGCAGTGGTAGTAAAGCTTTATGAATTAGAACGTTATTCCAATATTTTATTAATATCCAGCATTGTGGGACACTGCGTGTGTAACAGACATAATAACCATTTGTAATCATGCCTTTGTCGTCGTGAAAAGTCCCAATATGGTCCCAAAGATGGAACCATAACTGGCACGTGGGTAAAGAATAGGATTTGTGACAGGGAATGGAAGATAAATATTTTACTCTTCACAGTGTTTAGCTGAAATAAATTTCTGCTCTGGATGAAACATTCTTTGATGTGATGTTCCATTCCCTCAATTTTCAAAAATACACCACCAATGAAGTACTTGGATTTGATCTTTTATCAAATAGATCATTTGTCCCGCTGAGTTACTACTGCATTTTGTGTCTATCTTTGGTTTAAACCTGCATCTGCAGTTCCTTCCTACACAATATTCAGAAGATTATGTTCTTTAATTGTCCCTGAGACTAAATCCTCCTCAATAGCACTGTGGGAGTACATTCACCAGTAGGACAGCATGAAGAGGCTCATCTCCACATCTTCAAAGGCATTCAATATTGGGCTTGCAAGGGGCACCTACATATTGCCAATAAATGAATGTAACATCTTCTGTTGCAGCACAGTTTCACATCTGTTTGGCATAGATAAAAAACGTCATATAAATGAGCAATGTCCCTGCTTTGGAATGGATTTGGATAAATCGTATGCATAAGCAGCCATTCCATCCTACCACCAATTAAACAGCTCAGCACTGTATTCGTTTCCTGTAAAAAATGGTATGTCATCTTCTGGTTCCAAGCACAGGATTTTCAACAAGAAATAAATAATTTTTTTTAGTCACAGCTCTCTGAATATTTCCTATGATCACAATTGAATGAGATGTGCCAACTCATAAACTAGAAAACAACCATGAGAACAAGCTTACATCCTATACCATTGCAAACAGCATCTGTAAAGTTAGCCTTGGACATCACAAACTGGGGTATCACTTCATCCTCAGTACACGAGTGTCATTGCTCTGACAGCAACACGCCAGCATGGTTCCTGCCTCATGTATTTGGTGTTGGAATAACCTGGATTCAACAAGGGACTGCTGTTCCATTCTGCCAATATTTGCCTCTTAGTCACAATAAAAAGCACGCAGCACAGCCCTTTTCCCTTTTGTGGTATAATAAGTACATACCCATTGTTTGCAAGCATTACACACCTCCCTGGGGTCACCGAGAATAATAATAATAATAATAATAAATTTTATTTATTGGGCGCCTTTCAGACATCTCAAGGACACCTTACATAGGTTAACAGGAAATATAAACATATAATCAGAATAAAATAAATAATAAAGACATCACAGAAACACAAATTAAAAACAGAATTCAGTCCAAAAACAAAAATCAAAAACACAATGTGAAGAGAGAGCAGCGGCAGCTAAAGCGCGCCAGCGTCCACTCTCTCACCACGGCAGCCATCTTGGACAAAGACTAACAGGATTACCTTACTGACAAAAAATCATCCCCCCACAATGGACACCACTGTGAGGGAAGGCAAAATGTCCAGTTCACCCCAAAGTCAGGCCTATTGAGGCCACTGCAATTGCCTCTACGGAGGCCCGATGTTCCTGGCCGTTCTCACCGGGTGGTCTTGCCCCGGCGTCGGGAGAGTCCTCTCAGCGGCTGGGCCACCTGGAACGGCGACCGCGGCTTCCGAAGCCGACAAGGCCGCGCCGGTTTGGAGCTCCCAGGCTCCCGATGTTGAAGTCGGCGCCGCCCACTCCGCTCCGCAGACCCGCAGCCCGGAGGTGTTGAACATGGCGGTCTCAGCTCACCAGAGCTCCAGCACGTCGATCCAGTGTGGCGACCCAGGCAAGGCATCGCCCGCTCCGCGATAGCGCTCCAGCGCTGTGCCGCCACCGAGGCCGAGGTGCTGGGCGGTCCCCGCCAGGAAACGGCGCTCCAAGCCCGCTGGTAGGCCACAAGGACGGGTCGACGGGCAGCCCGGAGAAAAAGCTGCCTCACCAACCAGGTAGGGACCTAGAAGTAAAATTAACCCCTACCCCCCACATTGAAAAGTCCATATCCCCTACGTACAAAAAACAGTACTCACTAAAAACTTTTTAAAAAGCGAATTAAAACGGATGGCTGCTGGCTAGCAGCCGTTCCCCAAGAATAGAGGGGGACTGGTGGGGGCAGGGGGACGAAGAAGGGACCAGCAATATTTAACGGTACTTTGTAACTTTGTTGATGCCTTGTGGCGACTCTTTTGTGTAATGTGTGTGCAGAAGATAAAGAATTTCACATATACTGGAGTAACTCAGCGGGACAGGCAGCATCTCTGGAGAGAAGGAATGGGTGATGTTTCGAGTCGAGACACTTCTTCAGACTTCTATCTTCGGTTTAAACTAGCATATGCAGCTCCTTCCTACACATAAATGATTTTACCGTAGGTTCATGATACTTGTGACAATAAAGTATCTATCTATCTTTGTCTTCCCACTGCGTGGGAGAGCCATCTACTGTGCAATGTAGTTGGATCATTTTAAGGCCGGTTTATTTGTTTCGCATTTATTCTCTTGTGACTAATACCAAATATAAAAGAACATCTTCAATCTCAAGGTAGGTGCAAACAGCACCACGTAAATCTTGATCACGCAACGGCCTGTTTGTACAGCTTTCTCTAGTCTTTTCTACAACATTATGCATTACCCAATGCATGACTTCCCCTCTTCCAATTCTGGCAGCTTGATTTCTTTAATTTGACACCTATTTTGATGCAGCTGAATGAATCCATGCTGTTGCCTTCAACTTTTGAAAGGAGATTCATTTTGAATCAGGAGGTTGAGAATAACAGCGCTGCTGCAGTGTCTCAACCCCACGTGTTGACCATCACTTTGCCTCTGCAGACGCTGCCCGACCACTGAATTACTCCAGTGGCTTGGTTTTTGTTCCATAAGAGTGACAACTTCTTTATTGAGGTGAGGGTAAGGACGCTGAAGAAATGAAGAAGGCTGTTAAGAAGAATCTAAACCTTTGTGCAAAGTTGTTGTTTGTTCAGGCACCCTGACATAATTAGTGCTGCTGCTACTTCACAGTCCGTAGACTCAAATTCAATACTGATCTCAAGTGCTGCTTGTATGGATTGATTGAATTCATTGATTGAAAGATGCAGTATGGAAACTCGACTTCTGGCCCAGGTTTCACGCTGACCATTGATCACCCATGTTACCTCACTTTCGTATCCACTCCTCACACGCCAGGTACTATTTATGTTTATTAACTTACAAGCCTCCACATTTTTGGGATGTGGAAGGAAACCCAGGACACCCAGAGGAAACCCACACAGTCACAGGGAGAACATGTAAACTCCACAGAGACAGCACGCAAAGTCAGGATCAAACCCGGGTCTCTGGCTCTGTGAGGCAGCAGCTACAACAGCTGTGCCACCGTGCCACACACAAAGTGTGGAATTTACATGTTGTCCTTATGACCAGGTATTCTCGTTTCTTTCTCGTTTCTTTCCATAACCCAAAGACATGTGGGTTTTGCAGGTTACTTGTTCATCGTACATTACCCCTTGTGTGCAGATGAGTGGCGTCAAGTTGGGAAAAGGGGAAGTACAACGGGATCTGTACATCAGTCTATGAAAGTAAGCATGCAGGTACAGCAGGCAGTGAAGAAAGCGAACGGCATGTTGACTTTTATAACAAGAGGAATCGAATATAGGAGCAAAGAGGTTCTTCTGCAGTTCCACAGAGCCCTAGTGAGGCCACACCTAGAGTATTGTGTGCAGTTTTGGTCCCTTAATTTGAGGAAGGACATTCTTGCTATTGAGGGAGTGCAGCGTAGGTTTACAAGGTTAATTCCCGGGATGGTGGGACTGTCATATGCTGAGAGAATGGAGCAGCTGGGCTTGTACACTCTGGAGTTTAGAAGGATGAGAGGGTATCTCATTGAAACATATAAGATTGTTAAGGGCTTGGACACGCTTGAGGCAGGAAACATGTTCCCGATGTTGGGGGAGTCCAGAACCAGGGGCCACAGTTTAAGAATAAGGAGTAATCAATTTAGAACGGAGACGAGGAAACACTTTTTCTCACTGAGAGTGGTGAGTCTGTGGAATTCTCTGCCTCAGAGGGTGGTGGAGGCAGGTTCTCTGGATGCTTTCAAGAGAGAGCTAGATAGGGCTCTTAAAAATAGCAGAGTCAGGGGATATGGGGAGAAGGCAGGAATGGGGTACTGATTGGGGATGATCAGTCATGATCACATTGAATGGCGGTGCTGGCTCGAAGGGCCGAATTGCCTACTCCTGCACCTATTGTCTATTGTCTAATCATATGGGAGATGTTGGGATTGGGGGAAAATATGCTGCAGGAAAAAATAGTGGCGAATGGGATTACACTGCCAACTGGCATAAAATTGATGTTGAAATTGCCTCCCTCTCTGTCAAAAAGCAATATGGAATGATGGTGCAGGACATTTGGAGTATTATAGTCAATCTGGGCATGATACTCAAGCAACAAGAAAATCATTAGTATGCTGTATGTTGTCGGTTTGGGGTACACATCCTGAAATTATGGTGTTTATATTACATCCAAAAATTAACTTGATAATCATTTGGAAGAAATACCTACTTGGGAACATTGGTTAGCTTGGACAGGTTGGGCTGAAGGTCTGTTTCCATGCTGAGAGAGAAGAATAGAACTTATCAGATGGTTCTTCAAAGACCCAGGGCAACGGTAAGGTGTATGGACAATGTCAAGTCTTCTAATGTTTTTGCAGATTCCCCGCTTGAAAGGGATTTGATTTATCTACCCCGAAATGATGAACTGGATTCACTCAGACCAAACACTTCTTTTCCACCTTTTTTATTTTCGCCTCCTTTTATTTTGGCAGATTAGTCTTTAGCAGTTTTTTAGCAGTTTTAGTCTTTACCAGGTGAAAACCCTTTAGACACAAAGGCAAAAAATATACACATTACTGTAACCAAATATAAATAACAGAAAATGACATGTATCTAACATTCCAACATAGCAGCCATTTTGTTTTTTAAAATAATTTTCACATTTCATTAAATGAAAAATACAGATAATGCCCACTACTGTTACCAATTTTTTTAGCTTAATATCATATGAATCTTTACTGTTTTTTAACACATTTTATCATATTTTTTTAAATGCAATTATTTAAACTAACACCACACATAGCATATAAGCATTAGAAATTAGCTCACATTAGCCCTTAACCCCACAATGAAGCAGGATGCACTTTACATAGACAACAAACACTATCATCACCCTGTCATCTTGGTTAACAAACACCACCAATATTTCAAACTTTCTCAATCAACACGTTAGCCAGACAAGTTTCTCATATATTAAAGGGTTAAACAGAGTCTCTGGGGCTGCAGTCTTCGGCTCAGTTCATTTAGAGTTCAGTCGTTACCGGCAGCCAATCGGGTCTGTAGAAAATCAGTCCTGCTTGCCTTTTCTGGCTATCGCGGCAGTCTTTTCGGACAATCCTTTTGATTTACTGTTCAAGTTTTGCCGCCCGCAAGTCTCTTCCGTCTTCTTCCCTGGCTTCTGGTGCTGTGTGCCCTTTTGACCCCCAGGCAGAACTCGGCAGGCTGGGGTTCCGCCTACTTTAATCACTGTCTCGTGATTTCAATGTAGCATTTCTCTGCACCTGTTCTTTCATTTCAGTTTGACTTGACAGACAATGTTATTAAACTTTCACCATCCAATGGTTTCGCTCATGAACTGAAGTGGTTATCAGAATGGCTGATCAATAATCAGAACTATTGAGTGCATGTTATGATTTATGAGATCAATAACATTTCCATATTTGAGGGGGACAACAAGATATAATGAAACACAAGGTGCTTCAAGAAGTGTATTAGAATCACATGTGTTTAATCACTTGCTGAGGAGCAATGGATCAAAGCTCTCAGCATGTTCCCATGAGTACCTAACAAAGCAACCTCTGTCCTGGTCAGTATTTGAATAGGAGACCACCTGAGAATATTAACACCCTCGAGAAATAAACGTAACTAGAGGGCCTGTCCCACTTGGGCTTAATTTGCGCGTCACGCAGATGGCGCGCAAAGTATTTGTACATCCCAAAATCCTGTGGCGCCGCGAGCGACCGCGTGTCACTGCCTACGTCACCACGCACCATGCGCGCGTAATGCGCACCATGCACGCATCACCTGCACGTCACAACGCACGCGTTGTGCGTCGTGACGCATAAATGATGTCGCGTAAATGACGCACAAATGACTCCCAAGTGGGACAGGCCCTTAAGTCAGCAGATGGAACTTAACAAGGATCTCAGTGAAATTATGTGTAGGAAAGAACTGCAGATGCTGGTTTAAATCGAAGATGGACACAAAATGCTGGATTAACTCTGGAGAGAAGGGATGGGTGACGTTTCGGGTTGACCCACTCTCCAGAGATGCTGCCTGTCCCGCTGCTTTACTTCAGCAGTTTGTGTCTGTCTCTGTGAAATGATCCTACATACGCTAAACAAGCATTTGTTTCCTCAAGCAAAACCCACAAAGCCCTGTGATAGCATTTAGCAAAACCTTTTATATCTTATATGAAATCATCTTGAAGAAAGTATTGCAGCATCCGGATGTGATGGCAATAGAGACTGCACCAGGTGGCGCTGTCAGCGATGGCAGACTCGCCAACAGTCTGTCTGTCTTTTCGACTTTTTGTTATTTTTAGTGTGTTTTAAAAAGTATGTGTTAATGTTCGCTGGTTTGTTTGATGTGGGGGTGGGGGGTGGGGGGTCGGGGAAATGTATTTGCTCAATCTCTTACCTTGCTGGAGATGCGATTGTTTTCCAGATCGTATCTCCAGTCGCTCTGCGACCTAACATAATGGGGCTGGCGGCATTGCTCGAGACTGACTTTGAGCCCCACTGCGGGGCTGTGGAATTACCATTGGAGCCTGCGATCCCTTGCCTGGGAACGTTGCTCCAACCTCTGCCTGCAGATTTCACTATCGAAGAGCTCACAATCTTTGGTAGAGACTGATGTCGGGAAGCTCCAAAGTCGCAGAAGGTTCGACCAGGCCCGACCCGGGGTCCGATCGCCCGGCACGGAGAGCTGAGATCCCCCAATGTGGGAGCTTGATTGCCCCAATGCAGAGGGCCCAACTGCTGGTTATGGGAGCCAAGATCGTCACGACAACAGAAGGCTCGAGGCCCCCAACTTGAACTTTTTTTTCGCCTTCTATCACAGTGAGGAATGTGGAGGAGTCACTGTGGTGGATGTTTATGTTAAAATGAATTTTGTGTGTTTTGTTCCTTTTTATTGGTACAACTGTATGGCAAATCAAATTCCTCATATGTTGCAAAAAATAGTTGGCAAATAAAGTATGGTTATAATTATGAGAGGAAGAATGAATCAGAATTTGGACCAGCAGCAAGTAGGATAGCCCCTCAATTTGTTCATCGTTTTATACGATCCTATTGTATCTCATCCTCAACTTCACTTCCCTGTGTATTCCTCATCTATAATATCCTCAACTTAGCAACCACAGCCCGCTGAAGTCAACAAGTCCACAGCTGCACAGCACTCTGAGTTAAGAAACTTATCCTTGAACTAAGCTGAGACTCTGACTTCTATTTCTGGAGCACAGTCCAGGGGATCAACGACAAACCCTCTCAGAATTTAACTCTTTCAAAGGGACAACCGCTCGATCTTTGAAGCTCAAAGAACACAGGCCCATCCTATTGATTCACTGCTATTATTAATAACTGCCTTTCATCCCAGCAATCATACCATTGTATCTTTGTAGCACTGACTCTAAGAGAGGTATATCTTTACCAAGGGAGGGTGATAACCCTGAGAAATTGCTATGACTCCCTTCCTCTACATCCAACCCCTTACAATAATGGTCAATACTGTATAATGATTCCTTTCCTAAGTACATTGAGGCAGTCTGAAGAAGGGTCTCGACCGGAAACGTCACCTATTCCTTATCTCCATAGATGCTGTCTGTCCCGCTGAGTTACTCCAGCTTTTTGTGTCTATCTTCGGTTTAAACCAACATCTGCAGTTCCTCCCTCCACAAGTTTCATATTTATTTTGTTTTGTGGAATATTGGATACTGTTATAAACATGCTGTTTGGTTAACTCTTCCTGTGTCACCAGCAGGCTTCTTGTCATTACTGGGAAGGACATATACCTGGTGGTTTGCACAGTCCACAATAACAATGGCATCCATTGAAGAGGCACCAAATCCAACAGGTCACTTTGTCCAAATGAACACATCATTCCACCTCCCATGTGCTGTCTTCACAATCACTTAACTCAATTTGTTCAGTAAGAAAATACGTTACTGCGGTGAATAAGGGAAATCCCAATTGGCAGCCTGACTGAGTGGGGAGCAGATTTCATAGGTAGCGCTGAGCAACATCTGTCTCATGCACCTTCAGTTTTCAGTTTCAGTTCAGTTTATTTTATTGTCACATGTATGGTGAAGCCTTTGGTGCATGCTAACCAGTCAGCGGAAAGACAATGCATGATTATGTCGTTTCTCCAACTCTCAAATTTAATGCCACTTTATTAGTGCAGGATTTCATTCCTTTGAGTCCAACGCTGTCTTCAATAATAATCTGAGGAGCATATTGTGAGTGATTACTTTCAAGTTGATAATTTTGTAAGTCATTATTAATTAGCCAGGCCCTGGATGTTGCAAGAGGCTGTAATGGACTGTGACATAGCAATGGGCAGCCTGTGATTGTTGTTCTCCAGAGGGTAAAATCTGCAGCTCAGCAGGAAACTGTTCCAGGATGATTAGTGGATTGTTAAGAATAATTACTCAACTGTCATTGGGGCTGCTGTAAAACCAGCACTGAACGAGGTGGGTCATGCCACTTACTAATTCTGCCAGTGTCACGTGACTGTCCCGCAGAGAACTAGCTGCAACAAATGGCAAAAATCTTTAACCTCACGCCTGGCTGACAGATTATTTCAGTGCACAGAACGCTTCAGAAGTATCTTAATGAGGAAATGTGTGTGTTGTGTGTGCGCTACAAGGTGTTTTACATATGTTGCATCTTATGCGCAAACAATATTTCATTTGTTAATTAAACAGCCTTGATATTTAATTCACCTGTTGGCTTAATCCATCATGCCTTTTTATGTTTAGAGGCTTAACATAGCATCAGTGAAATTTATGATTTATGACATTAATTTCTCTCTTTATTTGGGTCACTATGTTCCCACTATGTTGAGACTGAAGGTTGGCTGGCAAGCTGTTCATGAGTATTAGGGGCTATGAAGGAAAACAATGCCACTGTAGAGGCTCTGCTATTATAGCTCAGAGTTTCTAACAAGGATAGAATTAGGGCAATGCTATTCATAATCGCAAATTGCTTATAAATGGTGTGCTGAACTCAGCATTGTTTAATAGTTATAATTCAGTTGCACTATAGTGCTGTATTCTCATGGGGCTTGCAATCACACGATTAAATAGATCATTCCTTCATTTTGTTGCATCAGCTTTGTCATTGTGAATTACCAAAAAATATAGAGATTATTGAGAATTTAGCTGCAGATTGAAAAAGGAGGCCTATGAATCTTCGATGGACTTCATTCCATATTAGAATCTCAGAGTCACATCCAGAAAATAAAGTCTTGAATTTGCAGCCTTGCACTTAACTTCAGACTTCTCGAGTGACAGATAGATTTTGACAGTGCTCTATCAAATGTCATTTCTATGTTACATTCTCTGCGATTTCAAATATATATTCAAATGAAGAATGATGTGGAAATATCCTCGTGTGATGTTAACGAGATTCAGTGAGTTACTTCAATGTCACAGCAATCTCCTCTGAAGGGCAAAATGAGCACAAGAGAATGGGAGTCCCTTGTGAACTGGAAGATAAATGAATCCCACATTTTAAACGTAGAGAGAGCCTTCTACCGTGAAACTATGAAGAAGCAGGGTCACTATATAAACACATTTCAGTGCTTTCTTATAAAATCTAATCAGCATATATTGAAGCATTTCACAAGTCTAAAGTGATAATAGCAGAATGCTTTGTGGGAGTATCAGTTGGCTAACTGCATTGCACTGAAAGACTTCAGGTCATTTTCTTTAATAATTAATTGCAATGGTGCTTAAAACAGTGTGGAGGATGCAGTTTGGCTTTGCAGCAAAAGCAGATTGTTTCTAAGCAGATTGAACCCATTTTTATAGGGACTGACCATTATCCATCATTACCACTGGACTAAGGTGTGTTGCCGGAGGCGTGTGGAAATGATGAGGTAACTGAAAGATTAAAAATATTTAGCCCTTCTAGTATTTGCTCAAGAATGAAGGCCAATTTAATATTAATAACAAAAAGAACCAATTTCTGAAGCGGTAAAACATGGCTACCTTCAACATTCATGCATGAAAATAAACATTACATATTGGTCAGGATCCAGTTTTGAATGGCATTAAGTGTGAGTTTCAGCCAAATACAAGCACTAACCAGGTCTTCACATCTCACACCACTTTTTGCTTAAAGGGCCTGTCCCACTTGGATGTCATTTGCGCGCCAGGCAGATGGCGCGCGAGGATTTTCAAAATCCCCAAATCCTGGGGCGCCGCGCACCACCACGTGTCACTGTCTATGCCACCACGCGCCATGCACGCGATACGTGCGTCTTGCATCGTGACGCATAAATTATGTTGCGTAAATGACGCGCAAATGACGCCCAAGTGAGACAGGCCCTGTATTGCCCTGGGAATGGTCATTCTCCATGGCAGCCACACACATACAAGCTACCATATAGAGATTGCAGGGGCAATGCATAAAACTCCACATTCCACAAGGTGCATGTCAGAAGAGAGCCATGTCAAGTATGTTTGGGGCAGGGGATTGTACAATCTCACCAGAAGAGAAGCCTGGCATGAGATGGCTCCTGTAATCTCCCTCAGGAGTGCGAATTACCAAACAATGTCTCAGTGTTGAAAGATCAAAAGATCATGTGATAAGAGTAGAATTAGGCCATTCGGCCCATCAAGTCTACTCCACCATTCAATCAATAGGCATTAGACAATAGACAATAGGTGCAGGAGTAGACCATTGGCCCTTCGAGACAGCACCGCCATTCAATGTGATCATAGCTGATCATCCACAATCAGTACCGCATTCCTGCCTTCTCCCTATAGCTCCTGACTCCGCTATCTTTAAAAGCTCTATCTAAGTTTCTCTTGAATTTATCCAGAGAATTGGCCTCCACTGCCTTCTGAGGCAGAGAATCCCTGAGGTTCACAACTCTCTGGGTGAAAACGTTTTTCTTCACCTCAGTCAAAATGGCCTGCCCCTAATTCTTAAACTGTGGCCCATGGTTCTGGATTCCCCCAACATCGGGAACATGTTACCTGCCTCTAGCGTGTCCAATCCCTTAATAACCTTATATGTTTCAATAAGATCCCCTCTCTTCCTAAATTCCAGAGTATACAAGCCCAGCGCTCCATTCTATCAACTTATGACAGTCCCGCCATCCCGGGTATTAACCTTGTGAACTTATGCCGCACTCCCTCAATAGAATGTCCTTCCTCAAATTTGGAGACCAAAACTACACACAATACTCCAGGTGTGGTCTCACTAGGGCCCTGTACAACTGCAGAAGGACCTCTTTGCTCTTATACTCAACTCCTCTTGTTATGAAGGCCAACATGCCATTCGCTTTCTTCACTGCCTGCTGTACCTGCATGCTTACTTTCAGTGACTGACGAACAAGGACCCCCAGATCTTGTTATACTTCTCCTTTTCCCAACTTGACACCATTCAGATCATAATCTGCCCTCCTGTTTTTGCCACCAAAGTGGATAACCTCACATTTATCCACATTAAACTGCATCTGCCAGGCATCACCCCACTCACCCAATCTGTCCAAGTCACCCTGCATTCTCATAGCATCCTCCTCGCACTTCACACTGCCACCCAGTTGGTGTCATCTGCAAATTTGCTAATGTTACATTTAATCCCTTCATCTAAATCACTAATGTATATTGTAAATAGCTGCAGTCCCAGCCGAGCCTTGCAGTACCCCATTAGTCACTGCCTGCCATCCGGAAAGGAACCCGTTAATCCCTACTCTTTGTTTCCTGTCTACCAACCAATTTTCTATCCATGTCAGTACACTACCCCCAATACCATGTGCCCTAATTTTGCCCACTAATCTCCTATGTGGAACCGTATCAAAAGTTTTCTGAAAGTCCAGGTACACTACATTCACTGGCTCTCCCTTGTCCAGATTCCTAGTTAAATCCTCAAAAAATTCCAGAAGATTAGTCAAGCATGATTTCCCCTTGGCTGATCTACCTCTAACCCCAATCTCCTGCCTTCTCCCCATAGCCTCTGACACCTGTACTAATCAAGAATCTATCTATCTCTGCCTTAAATATATCAACTGACTTGGCCTCCACAGCCTTCAGTGGCAAATAATTCCACAGATTCAGCACCTTCTAACTAAATAAATTCCTCCTCATCATCTTCCTAAAAGAATGTCCCTTTAATTCTGAAGTTCTGACCTCTAGGCCTAGACTTTCCCACTAGTGGAAACATCCTCTCCACATCCACTCTATCCAAGCCTTTACTATTCTGTACGTTTTAATGAGGTCACCCTCATTCTTCTAAACTCCAGCGAGTACAAGCACAGTACCGCCAAACGCCAAAACCTACTAATTCCTAGGATCATTCTTGCAAACCTCCTCTGGACCCTCTCCAGAGCCAGCCCATTCTTCCGCAGATACGGTGCCCAAAATTGCTCACAATATTCCAAATGCGGCCTGATCAGTGCCTTGTAGAGCCTCAGCGTTACATCCCCGTTTTTGTGTACAAGCCCTCTAGAAATAAATGCTATAATTGCGTTTGCTTTCTTTATTACCGATTCAACTTGCAGTTTAACTTTTGAAATTGAAAAGTCCCTATGCACCTCCGATTTCTGGATTCTCTTCCCATTTAGAAAATAATCTACATCTTTATTCCTACTACCAAAATGCATGACCACAATTTGCTACTCTATATTCCATCTGTCACTTCTCTGCCCACTCTCCCAACCTGTCTGTCATTCTGCAGAGTCCCTGCTTTCTCTACACTACCTGCCCCTCCGCCTAATTTTAACCATATAACCATATAATAATTACAGCACGGAAACAGGCCATCTCGGCCCTTCTAGTCCGTGCCGAACACTTACTCTCACCTAGTCCCATCTACCTGCACTCAGACCATAACCCTCCATTCCTTTCCCGTCCATATACCTATCCAATTTATTTTTAAATGATAAAAAACAAACCTGCCTTCACCACTTCCTCTGGAAGCTCATTCCACACAGCTACCACTTCTGAGTAAAGAAGTTCCCCCCTCATATTGCCCATAAACCTTTGTCCCTTAATTCTCAAATCATGTCCACTTGTTTGAATCTTCCCTACTCTCAATGGAAAAAGCTTATCCACGTCAAATCTGTCTATCCCTTTCATAATAGTAAGATTAAACGAGAACTTACCAGTTTGAAGTTTGATCTTTATTTTATGAGGAGTTACGATGAGGGATTATGTGAAGACCCTGTCCAGCACGCATGCGCGACATACTTCAAAGCAGCGGTGTGGAATCAAAGAAACAACACAAAAATTGAAATAAACATAGTAAAGATAAGGAGAACTAAGTTACCAATTGATCTCTATAATTGAAGGTGGGAGCGGAGGGCATGTAATCCCTCATCGTAACTCCTCATAAAATAAAGATCAAACTTCAAACTGGTAAGTTCTCGTTTAATCTTACTATTTTACTTCGGAGTCACATGAGTGACTACGTGAAGATTTTAAAGCTCTGTGATTTCAAACTGTGTAACAGTTCATACTTCACTCGCTGCCGAAGTAATCCAAGGGAGGAAGTATGTTATCGTAATCAAACATGAATCTGTTTATAAAACAATAATGGTATTTATTTGAAAACAATAACAAAGAAAATAATGCTCCCCCGGGCTTAAATTATATATTTGCAGAGTCTAAAATTCTCTCTGCAAATAAAACAGGTTCTGCTAATGGCTTGTTGTAGAACGTTTGAAAGTTATTTCCATGGACCACCCCGCTGTTGCCAGGATGTGGTCTAATGGCACGCCCATTCTTTTAGCCGCCGACGTGGATGCTGCCCTAGTGGAGTGAGATGTGTAAATATCAGTATCCACTCCAGCAGCTCCCAGTACCTGTTTGAGCCATCTAGAGTTGGTTGACTCGACACCCGACCATGTGGTTTTTTGTGGCTGACCCATAGTGCTTTTTCTCTCCCTCGGGAATCTTTGGTTGTGTTGATGTATAGCAGAGGGTGAGTCATGACACATAAACGGGGGTCAGGTGGGTACGCCCGGAATTCCATAATAAGACCTGAAGTTCCTGGTCTGCCCTGTTTTACCAGCTCCTGAATGGTGAATGTTATTTGGTCTGGTGTTACGACCATATTGTCCAGTCTGAGTAAGTAAAGGGACTGGACCCTTTGTGCTGAGACTAACGCCATCAGCATGGCCGTTTTCAGGGTTAGCTGTCCCAGAGTGAGGGATCTGGCTGGTGACCATCCCCTTAGGTATGTCAGGACAACACTGACATCCCAGATCTTGGTGTACCTAGGTCTAGGGGGGTTTGAATTGAAGATCCCTCTCATTAATTTGGCCACCAGCGAATGGGACCCTATGGCCTGTTGTCCTGGTGCCTGTCTTAGGTAGGCTGACAGTGCACTTCTAGCACAATTGATAGCGCTATAGCTCAGACCTTCATCATGGTGAAGGCTGGCCAGGAACTCCAGTACATTTGTTATGGTGGTTGATGAGTAGGTTGGCCCTGTTCTCGAGCAGTATGTTTCCCATTTTCTTATACTCGAGAGGTACTGTTTCTTGGCGGAAAGTCGGTGAGACGATGTCATCGTGTTCATGGTCCTGTTTGACAATCCCAGGTCCAGCAAAGGTCTTTTTAGAATCTGCAACGCAGTAGGTTTATTCTGTCATGGCATGGGTGACTTTCGCCTGACACAGGGTGGATCAGTAGATCTGGTCTGCTGGAAATGGTCATGGATGGTTCAATGACCCTGTCAAGGACCACTGGGAACCATGGCTGTGTAGGCCAGTCGGGTACTACCAAAATGCCTGAAGCAGAGTCCATCTGTATTTTGCGTAGTACCCGACTGATGAAGGAGAAGGGGGGAAAGCATAGAAAAAATAGTTCCCGCAGTTCAGCGCGAATGCATCCATCGCCGCTTCTTCAGGGTCTGGTTCCCAAGCGACATACATCGGTACCTGGTGAATCAGTCAGGATGCAAAGCGATCGATATCTGGTGTGCCATATTGCTTTGTAATTTCAGCAAATACTTTGGGGTTTAACATCCATTCAGTGTTATCATTAAATTTGCGTGACCTGGTGTCTGCCACTGTATTTAGCTTTACCTGGTAGGTAAGTTGCTGATAGCCAAATATGTTTGTCGACACACCATTGCCAGATTGTGTTTGACCAAATTATCACATGATATCGATTTTATCCCGCCCATATGGTTAATATAGGCCACCACTGTGGTATTATCAATCTGCAAACGAAACATGCAAATGGTGCATATTTGTACAATATGCTTTTAAACCATAGAACGCACCCAACATTTCCAAATAGTTTATGCCCAGTGTCTGTAGTAGTGATGATTCTAGATTAGTCCATCTACCACCTGTACTGGATATGGTATTAGTTGCTCCCCAGCCTTGAGCACTGGCATCTGTTTGTATTGTTAACGTTGGGTTATTGATAATGATGGGACTGGAACTATGCCTAATGTTCTCTATCCACCATTGTAACTCTGATATTGCTTCAATGGGCAATTTCATGGTTCGATCAAAGTGCCCTGCATGTTGTTTTAACGCTTGCACCTTTGCTCTTTGTAAGTTTTGATAATGCAAAGGTTCAAACTGTGTAGCTGGAAATGCTGCTACCAATTTTCCCAATTACTCTTGCCACTTGTTGGATGGTTGGTCGATTGTTAACCATTAATTTGTTACACGTTTGTGCCAATTCTGCTGATTTTTCTTTTGGCAACGTTACAGACATGTGGACTGAGTTAATTGTGAATCCCAGATAGTCCATAGTTGTGGATGACGTCAACTTAGATTTATCTGGATGTATGACAAAACCCAAGGTTTCAAATAAATGTCTAGTAGCTAATACAGCTGAATTAGCTAATTCCATGGTTTTGCCTATTATCAAAATATCATCAAGATATTGCCATGGACAATATGTTTCTGTTTTCTTAATATTGCCAAGGCTGGTTTTAATATCTTGGTAAACAGTCTTGGGGCTGATGTTAGGTCATTAGGCAACGATTTGTACTGCCATTGTTGCCCCATCCAGGTAAATTTTAGGTGTCTCGATGATCCTTATGAATAGGTACTGAATAGTATGCATCTTTTAAATCGATGCTTGCCATAAAGTATCCTTTGGAAATCAATTGTTTGGCAGTCACAAATGTTTCCATTTTAAATTGTATTTACTTAACGAAAGTATTCAATGTAGTTAAGTCAATGATGATGCGACATCCACCATCTTTTTGGTTTTAGTAAATATATTTGAAACAAATTCCAAAGGTTCATGTTCAGATTTCTCTACGATACCCTTTGTATGTAACCTCACCAGTTCTGCTTGTCCCTCCCGTTTTTCTTTTAGTGAGAGGGTAAAACCCCTTTGAGGTGCATGCTGAACTGGTGGCATGTTTTCTTGAATGAACTCAATTTTATATCCTCGAATACTGTTAAGTATATACTATCAAGTGTGATAGTCCTCCATGCTTCCATAAACAGGTGTAGTCTCCCCCCTGTTAGCACAATCCCCCCCCACTTTTATGTACTGGTAGGAACCAGACCCACCTACCTCCATTGTTATTGGTGGTGTATTCATTTCTTCGGTTTCTGGTTCCTTGTCTGTCGGGGGTGGCGCATTTTCTATGGGCCCGCTCTGGGCCCTGTCCTAAAAAGACTTCCGAGGATGGTATGCGGGCCCCGAGCTTTCACCAGTCCCCATGAAGTTGACGCCGACTGGTGGATGCGGTGGGGTACTGCCGTCTGGGTTTCATGGTTCTGCTCGTTCCGGGTCCTGCCCTCATGAGGCCAAATGCTTTGGATTCCTCGTCCAAGTCTTTGACTTGCTTGGGCAAGTCCTTGCCAAATAGCAGGATCTGTGGGTTCTGAGGCCGGTGTGCTACACAATCCTGCAAATTTAGGATTGAGGGCAGGTTTTATTGCTTCTTTACGGAGGTTGTTAATCTCGTACTGTGTGTTGCACAGTAGAGCCAGGGTATCTTGTTGGTTAGTTGTCATGTCTACCCCGTCCACGGAACAAGCATAGGAGGTGATAGCCTACGTCAAGAGCTTCAATATTTTCTGCAGTTTTAATCCTTGGGTTCTGATACCCTGCCCAATTTACCCCAGATTTGACTGTTAACGGCTGGTACATTGAGCGAAATGCAGTTTTCAGGAGGCGTGTAGAGGTCCAACGCCTCATTGACTACCTGTTCTTGCAGTGGTTTAAAGGACAGGTAGTCAATGCTGGCCGCCAGTTCAGACTGTAATGGCCGTCCCGCTCGCGGTGTTTGCCGCGTAACGGTTCACCACTCCCAGCAGCTCTTCCTGTTCCTGTACCCCAAGCATACTCCCGGTATCTTCAGCCAGTGACCCCTGTTCTTGACCAGCCCAGTCCTGGTCGCCAACGCTCCCCTCTACTGAGGGAGATGCGATGGCCAGTGCTTGACAGTGCACTGGAGCGGGAGTGCTTGTGCTCCCTTGGCGAGCTTGCCCCATCTCCCGGAGCAAGTCTCGCTGGAGCATTTGCTCCATGAGCCTTTCCATACGGCTCAAACGGCCACCTTTGCCGCTCTCGGGTGGTGAGTCTTTCGCACCGGACTCGTCTGAGTATACCGGCCGGTCTGACTTCCGGTTTGCCTACCTCCAGCCCGCTGCTGTTGTTCAGGCTGTGCTAGCGGCACTGGGCTCAGCTCGGAAATGCTGTCGGTGACTGTGGACCGCAGCATGTGCGGTCCAGGTGCCGCCGGTCGCCCCCCACTGATGGAACCCTCCTGTTCCATCGCAGTCGAATGGGGTATGACCTTCCTTGCTTGTTTTCCCTTGTTCATGATCCTTTGTGAATAAACCAGAACAAGGGTTCGAAAAAACACGACCTCAGAGTAAGTTATTACCTGGAGGTCCCATTTTTAAACTTGTTGCAGGAAAGCCCGTACTCCCGTTCATCGCTGTTGCACTGCGTGAGACGCTTTGTCGCGCATGCGTGCTGGACGGGGGTCTTCACGTAGTCACTCACGTGACTCCGAAGTAAAATTTTAAATACCTCTATCAAGTCCCCCATTAACCTTCTGCACTCAAAAGAATAAAGACCTATCTTGTTCAACCTTTCTTTGTAACTTAGGTGCTGAAACCCAGGCAACATTCTGGTTGTATCATCAATTTTGTATCATGCGCAACATGGCTACAAAGCCTTCAATCCCTCTCCAAATCAGTATATACACGTGAAGAGCGTCGAGCCCTGTGGAGCTCCGCTAGTCACTGGCAGCCAACTAGAAAAAGCCCCCTTTATTGCCACTCTTTTTCCATCTGCCATCCAGCCAACTGAAGATAGATCAGGTCCTTACAACATATTGATCTGCAGACACATTTGGGAAGTACAATTCTGCTCATTCATGCAAGCTGCCTTGGGAAGGGATTTGCTTGTAAGTTAACCCTCAATGCTTATTGAGCACTGCAGCAAAAAAAGAGTCTGGCATTTGCTCCTCTGTCCATGAGTAAGCACTTCAATTTAGCACACTATAATATCTGACACGAACAAGGCCCAAAAGTCCTTTAAAATTAGCTATTCTATGGATCTTCTCTTGCTGCAATTATTATTCTATTTGGAGAATGAGCGAGGAGCATGCTACAGTTCATAAATAAAAACACCCTTCATTAATTTAACTCTTTTACACTGCCTCAGCATCTAGTAACTTCAGGAGCAAGCAGTCAGTTGCTAAGCATAAATATTTTTCCTTCATGAATATTTTGCAGAGGATGCACATCAAATGTAGCCTTCTAAACATTAAATTCCACAACATCAATTTCTCACTGTGAGGTTTGCCAAGAAGCTAAAGACTGCATGAAATATAGACTCAAAATACATGCATTTGGGCTTGTCATTTTGGGCTATGATTAGCATGCATTAGAATGCATGAAACGAAGCACAAATTAATAATGACATATTCAGTAAGAAGTCTTGTCTGGACATTGATGGTAACGCACTGATGTGTCCATCTGTACTTAATCAGTTGAGGGTAGTTGAAAGTTCGCACACTTTACCAAATAGAAGATAAATAAAAAATAATCATGGTATCCAAAGGCCAAAAACAGCTGAAAATAAGTACATAACTGCCAATGGGCAAAATATTTAAAAGCTAAAAATGCTGGAAAAAATCAGCAGGCAGGCAGCATCAGCAGATAGAGAAGAAAGTTAATGTAGGAAGGACACTGCAGATGCTGGTTTAAAACCAAGGAGAGACACAAAAAGCTGGAGTAACTCAGTAGGACAGGCAGCATCTCTGGAGAGAAGGAATGGGTGATGTTTCGGGCCGAGATTATTCTTCTGGCTGGTTAGGGATCAGGGAAACGAGAGATATAGACGGTGAAGTGGAGAGATAAAGAGCAATGAATAAAAGATGCAAAAAAGTAACGATGATATAGGAAACGGACCATTGTTAGCTGTTTGTAGGGTGAAGACGTGAAGCTAGTGCGACTTGGTGGGGGAGGGATAGAGAGAGAGGGAATGCCGGGGCTACCTGATGTGGGAGAAATCAATATTCATACCACTGGGCTTAACCTCTTCTCTCCAGAGATGTGCCTGTCCCGCTGAGTTACTCCAGCATTTTGTATCTATCTTACTCAAGCTTTTGTGTCTAAGAAAGTTAATGTTTCAGGTCAGCCTGAATGTTGCCAACATTTTCTGTTCTATGAATGTGCTTTTTGTGAGAAGAGCAGATATCTGCATGTGCAGACACCAGCATTTATTGAATGAAACTAATCAAAAATATATTAAAAAGATGAAGGATGATAATTTCAAATACTTAATATGTGAAAGACAAATCACACCTAATAAATTCTCTGTTCATCCTTAAATAAAACATGGAAGATAGGGTGACAACAACAAATAAATTAGCATACGGAGATACATTTCATTAGTTTAGTTTAGGTTAGTTTAGGTTATTATGTCACATGTACTGAGGTAGAGTGTGATGCTTTTTTTTTAGGGCTATCCAGTCAAAGAAGGGATTTTTCATGAATACAAGTCATCGAGTGTGCACAAAGAATAAAGGGTATAACATTTCATGCAAAAGATATAACATTGAGTCAGATCACTCTGATGACAGATGGGTTCAAAGGTATCAAATGAGGTAGAGTAAAGGCCAGGACCGTACTTTAACTGATGAGAGGACCATTCAATAGACAGTAGGCAATAGACAATAGGTGCAGGAGTAGGCCATTCGGTCCTTCGAGCCAGCACCGCCATTCAATGTGATCATGGCTGATCATCCCCAATCAGTCCCCCCCCGTTCCTGCCTTCTCCCCATATCCTTGACGCCGCTATTTTAAGCTCTCTCTTGAAAGCATCCAGAGAACCTGCCTCCACCGCCCTCTGAGGCAGAGAATTCCACAGACTCACCACTCCTCGTGAGAAAAAGTGGTTCCTGGTCTCTGTTCTAAATGGCTTACTCCTTATTCTTAAACTGTGGCCCTTGGTTTGAACTCCCCCAACATCGGGAACATGTTCCTGCCTCTAGCATGTCCTAACCCTTAACAATCTATATGTTTCAATGAGATGCCCCTCTCATCCTTCTAAACTCCAAAGTGTACAAGCCCAGCTGCTCCATTCTCTCAGCATATGACAGTCCCCGCCATCCCGGGAATTAGTCTTGTAAACCTACGCTGCACTACCTCAATAGCAAGAATGTCCTTCCTCAAATTAGGGGACCAAAACTGCACACAATACTCCAGGTGTGGTCTCACTAGGTCTCTGTACAACTGCAGAAGGACCTCTTGCTCCTATATTTGATCCCTCATGTTATAAAGGCCAACATGCCATTCACTTTCTTCACTGCTGCTGTACCTGCATGCTTGCTTTCATAGACTGATGTACAAGGACCCCTTGTTGCCTGATGACCGTTGCCTGATAACAGCTGGGAAGAAACTGTCCCTGAATCTGAAGGTATGCCTTTTCACACTTCTGTACCTCGGCACAGTGCAGCACCGCTCCAGAGACGAGGACTTTGAAAGTGTGCAGTTTGTAGGTCTACCAGTGACCATGTGGATTTATCCTGGGTGTTAGTATAGAAGTTATATAGAATGTATATAGAGAGAAACACGTTACTTCTTAATTTTACCAATATGTTTAAAAACATTTAGTAAAGCTCGCAGATGTCAGCTATTTTTATGTGATCAGAAGTCAAGGCCCAAAAACATGTTATTGCTTAGTTTATTTTGGCTTCAGTTAGAACATCATGGTAACTCGGAGATTGGAGATAAAGGCAAGGACAGTGAGGAGGTTAAAGTTAGTAAAACATGCATGCTAAGCAGCCAAAGATAAGAACTGAAATTATAATAAAATGCTGCTTGAAATTATGGATCAGAGAACATTTGGAGTGTGGCCGAGCTGTACTATCTCTGAATGTTCCAGGCCCAGATTTTGCAAATTAAGGCTTCTCGTCTTCTTGAAGATTCTCTGTGTCTGTGTCATCTTATCTTTAAATTTGAGTCTTGTAAACCACGACAATTGGCGCAGCGAGCAGGGTCGGTAAGAGACCATTAATTAAAAGACAAGTAGCCCAGGGCCTTCCCCAGCTCCTAATGTGGCTCTTAAGGACAACAGGACAAAAGTGGCCACCTAAAAAACTATGCGGTTTTCCGCTTCATTTGGACTAATAACCTGTGTTCATGATTAGCCATTGGGGACACAGAAGTGCCTAGGTAGTTAGAAGGTCTCTCCAACCCAAGAATCTGGCACCAAATTGTTCTAAAAAGGAGGACCGGGAGGATTGTCCAAGGATTGTCCAAGGATTGAGAAATCAGGGGTTTGCACGGGCGAGGCAGGTATTGTGTGGACACGCTTGGGTGACCAGGTCATATGGGCAAAATACGAATTTGGGTAGGTGCGTGGCAGAAGGTGTACACAGTGATAGAATATTATAGAATAGCAGCAAGTAGAATAGCAATAATAATAGTGTATGGTTTAAGGACTGAGTGTCCTTAACTGTTTGTGGAGATAAGCTTTCAGCATTCTTTAAGATGAGAGATCAGAAATAAATGTGTTTCCTTGTCTGGAAATTAATGGGAGTGGGTGTGTGGTCAGATATTGAGTGACTAGGATTTGATTGGTTGTGATTTAGTGGGGTATGGTTGAATTTGAGTGACGGTGAGTCTGACTGGTCACGATCTGAATCAATGTCCAAGCACAGCGTTGGGAACCTGACTGATGGAGGATTGGATCATCCTACGTTAAGGACAGTAATCCCATCCATTATTATTCATTAACTTTGGCTTGGGAGGAGATAAAATTATATAAATGTTAATTTGAAATTTTTAATACGTGTAGAAAAATTGAATAATTTCTTTTGAACAGTAAGAATGGAACAAATGTGATTTGTGTGTAAAAACCGTTTGAATGAATGAGGAAGTTTATATATGTGATTATTATTTTGTTTATTGTATTGTAGACCACATTGTAAGGATAAGTAAGTAAGTAAGTAAAGTTTATTTATATAGCACGTTTTGAGTCAACTCGCATTGACACCAAGTGTTTTACATAAAATAGATAATAAGTTTCCATAACAACCAGAGAAAAAAGGTTAATAAGAAAGAAATAAATAAAAGAAAATAGAAACACAACAAATTATAGAGTTGAACACAAACGTCCCGCCCACAGTAGAATCAAAAATTTCCACTGTTGGTAGTGTATGTTCCTTAAATAAATTGGAAGCAATGGGGGAAGGTTACGAACAGCTGTAAGATAATGATTAACTGTTTGTATCCTCGTAACCTAATAGGGGAAGTTGGAAAATGTAGGTTGTTTGGTTTTTCTGATGTTTCTTTTAGATTTCTTTCAGTAAATTTAATTTGGAAAATTGTTACTAGTGCTAGGATTGGACATTTAAATAGTGGTGAGAATGGACTTGAAATAAGTGGAAATAAGTTAATTGATGAAACATGACCAGCTTTTATGGTTTGTTGTTTTATGGTAACCATTCTAGTTGGAGAAGGGTAATGATTGTTTGGTGAGATTTCAAGAATTTGCTGAGATTTGAGGAATACGTAGGAAGGAACAATTTAAGGTAAATGTGTGACAAGATGAAAGTGTTAATTAGGAATTATATGGCCACAGATAAGTTGGAAAAGTGGGAAAAGCGGAAGGAAAGGAATTAGATACACTTAGGCAGTTTAGAAAGAAAGGAGAGAGAGGCAGTTAGGAGATAACAGAAGTAGGAAACGACAGGTGTGAAGTAATAAAGCAGGAGAGTCAGTGGAAAGATTTAAAAAGAAAGGTGATGAATTTGCAAGGAGGCTAGAATATTTGAGAAGCAAGAAATTGAGTTTAGAATAAGAAAGAAGGCATACCAGAAAGGATTAAAGTGGGAAGCATAGGGATAAATTGATGAGACTGCTTTAAAAAGAAAAGAGAAGGACAGACACAGATTATCCTTTGGGGCACCCATAAACTGAGAGGGCTAAAAAAATTACCTCACCCTATATCCCTGATGGGAGAGGAAATGGATTATGGCTTTGGCAGGAGGAGAACGTGGGACGATTATTGGTTATGGGAGATTTGAAGGCACTGCTGGTGAAAGTGATTGGAACCACTAAACTGACAGAACTACTGACAATGGTGGTATAAAATGATGAGAACAATGTAATAAGCAATGGCATGCTGTTTGGCACAGTCAGGTAGAGGTTATGGGCAGGCCCTCAGACGATGTTACCCCCTTAAGGTAACCCCAAGGAATAAAGGGGAGATACACTAGGAGAGGCAAATAATCCTGCAGCCTATCTGGAAAACCAGCTGAAAAGGTGGAGTGTTGAATAATGAACAAGAAATAGAAGGCACACAAAATTGCTGGGGAAAACTTCAGCGGGTGCAGCAGCATCTATGGAGCGAAGGAAATAGGCAACGTTTCGGGCCGCCGAAACCCTTCTTCAGGCCCGAAACGTCCGCCTATTTCCTTCGCTCCATAGATAGCTGCTGCACCCGCTGAGTTTCCCAAGCATTTTGTGTACCTCGATATTCCAGCATCTGCAGTTCCTTTTGGAACAAAAAAATAGAAGGCAACCAGTTAATGAACATTATATATGAATTAGTGTGGTGGAGGTCATTCCTCTCAATGTCAAGTAGATTGGAGGAGGTGGTGGGATTATCATTTATTTCCCACCCCCGATTCAGCGATCAGTTGGTCTCTGCGGTCGAGAAATATCGCAAAGATAGGAAAAAGACTTGCAAACAAGCAGGAAGAGCTTAAAAAGAAAGAGCGTGAAAAAAGAAAGAAAATGTTGTCCATAACAACGGACCTGGTTGAAAAGACTGAAATAAGTGATGAACTGACAAAAGTGAGTCCTATGACAAAACCAAGCAAGGCCAGAGAATTACATGCCAATAATAAATGTCTTTGGGGGAGCGTTTCCTCAAAATGTCCTATCAGGAGTGAATTTAATCTGGATATAAGTCCTAACAGGATTGGGGTCCCCATGGGAGGGAGGGATTTAAAGGAGGATGTCAAGAAAGGTTAGGATGAGGTAGGGTTTTGAATACTAGCCCCATGTTTTAATCAGATGATAAAGGCAGAGTTGGAAGGTGTACCCTTAGAAAGTATTTGATGATGTGCATGATTTGTTGTTTTTTTCCACGTGAGAAGCAATGTAAGAGAGAGAGACATTTAAGTCTAAAAAATTTCAGAATGTAGGACAGAGGATGATGATCTTAGCAAAGGCAGGATATAGTTCAGACGAGATTGGAAAATATGTTGAAATTGTGACGTCATTAGAAAGATAATGAAGGAAGAAGGACAAACAAGCCGAAATAATGTTTTACAGTTAGAACTTTCGAATGATGGAGACAAAAAGGTTTGTTTGTGAATGTTTATTGTTAAAAGGGATCATAATAGCAAGTATGTAGGGTTTGAAATGGTGTATAAGGATGATTAGACTTTAAGGTAATTAAATTAGAAGCCTGTAACCTTGCTTAGCTCAGTTGGAAGAAATTAAGGCTTTAAGAGAAGCATGTGACATGAGGGAAAGTGAGAATGATGAAGTTTATATCGACTAAGCATATGATTATGGAGTTTGTCATATGTTTAGAGTAGTAGGGAAATAGAAGGATTTTGAGAAAAGTAATGGGGAGACAAAAAGTTAGCAGTAAAGGTAGACCTGATAGAGCAATATTGAAGTCAGGGGCACTAGCTGTCATTAAATGTCAAGCACATAAGAAGGTAAATTAAAGTGCAGACGAAGCAACCAGAACAGCATCTGGAAGATGATAAGCTGTTGTTACATCGAGGGTAAGTTTGAATAGATTTAGGTATGAGCACTGTAGTGTCGTTTATGATGAATAAGGTAATTAAGAGATAGATAGGTAGACCTACAGAAATCAGCTTTGGCAACGGATTGTTTTCATTTAGGGAGTAGTCCAAGCTGGCGATACAGGGCCCTTAGAGTAAAACACAGATTTGGGTGTGTAACACCTGCAGTCACAGGCATGGTGGAAAGAATAAATGGAACATTGAAAGTTAATATAATAAGATTTGTGTAATTACAAAGTTGAATTGGATCGATGCCCTGTCATTGGCACTGAGAGATGTTGCATGCAAACTAACCGAATAAACCCACATAACACCACATGAGATGTTATTGGCCCGACCTATGTAGGTGGCACAATGGGAGAGGTTATTACAAGGGACCGAGTTTGGAACAATTAGAGATAGAATTTAAGAAGTATATGCAACAGTTAATTATGATATACGTCTATTTATGAACAGGTAAAGTAAAAGCTGTTGGAGGTGGACCAGGAGGAAGGACCCTTTAAACCTGAAGACAAGTGTATGTATGAGTTTTCCAACAACCGAACGATGTTCAGGTAGAAGGTTGATATACCTGGTACCATTTCAATCATTACATGAGGGCTGTCCCGCAGGTAAGAAGAGATAATAGCCCTGAGGTAAGTGAACAGGAGGACAAAGAATGAGAAAAGAGTAGATTTTTAAACAAGAATGTTGTTTGACATCCAGTGGTGGGCAAAATAATGGAAAGGATACTTAAAGATATATATATAAGAATTTGGATAAAGGGTAGGATTAGGAAGAATTAGCATGGATTTGTGATTAGAAGGTCATGTTTGACTAATCTTGAATTTTTTATAAAAGGTTATTACTGGAAATTGACATGAGGTGGTAAATAGTATGGCTGGATGTGTCTAGAGAACTTCAGTAAGGTATTGGCAAGGTTCATAAGGAAGTAAGGTGGTTAAGAAGGTTAGTAAGGAGTAGCAAGATGCATTAAAAAAGTGGCTGTATGGGAGATGCCAGAGAGTAATGGTGGATGGCTGTTGGCAGTTTGGAGTTCAGTGACTAGAGGGGTACCTCAGGGATGTGTGTTGGGTCCACTGTTGTTTGTCATGTGAATTCATAATCTGGCTGTTGGTACCGGTAAAATGGATTAATAAGTATGTAGATGCTACTAAGATAGGTGGTGTTGTGAATAATGAAGTAGATTTAAAAGTCTGCAGAGAGATTTAGGTCATTTGGAAGAGTGGGCTGAAAGATGACAGATGGGTTTAATGTTGATAAGTGTGAGGTGATACATCTTGGAAGGACAAATCAAAATTGGACGTACATGGTAAATGGTTGTGAATTGAGGAATGAAGTTGAACAGAGGGATCTAGGAATAAGTGTGCATAGTTCCCTGAAGGTGAATCTCATGTAGATAGGGTGGTAAAGAAAGCTTTTGGTGTGCTGGCCTTTATAAATCAGAGCATTGTGTATAGAAGTTGGGTTGTAATGTTAAAATTGTACAAGGCATTGGTGAGGTCAATTGTGGAGTATGGTGTATAATTTTGGTAGGCAAATTATAGGAAAGATGTCAACAAAATAGAGAGAGTACAGAGGAGATTAACTAGAATGTTGATTGGGTTTCAGCAACTAAGATACAGAGAAAGGTTGAACAAGTTAGGTCTCTATTATTTGGAGAGGAAGAAGGTTAGGGGGGATTGATAGAGGTCTTTAAAATGATGAGAGGGATTGACAGAGTTGACATGGATAAGGTTTTTCCGTTGAGAGTAGGGAAGATTGAATCAAGAGGACATGATTTGAGATTAAGGGACAGAAGTTTAGGGGTAACATGAAGGGGGAACTTCTTTACTGAGAGAGTGGAAGGTGTGTGGAATGAGCTTCCAGTGGAAGTGGTGGAGGTAGGTTTGATTTTATCATTTAAAAATAAATTGGATAGGTATGTGGACGGGAAAGGAATGGAGGGTTATGGTCTGAGTGAAGGTAGATGGGACTAGGTGGGAGTAATTGTTCGGCAAGGACTAGAAGGGCCAAGGTGGCATGTTTCATTGCTGTCATTGTTATATGGTTAAGATAATGTGAGATTTTTTTGGAGACATTAGTGACTATAAAATTGGTCTAAATAAGGTCAGAATAACGGGTGTATGTGTCTTGTTTGGGGAACAATGTTTCAATTTTATACATAATAATACTAGCCAGGAGGGGTTTTTCACTAAAGCCATGGATAA